>NC_056726.1:1775449504-1775602004 GCF_019279795.1 Protopterus annectens | reverse complement strand
CAGTGACTGATCTTTTCCATTCTTCTACTAGCTCATTTTGCCAGAGAGGAGTAAAATAATTACCATTTCTCCAACAATATATTCATGTGCTTTCACCGCCCAGTCATGTCAAAACTTTTGTTGCTACTGAGCTTGAGCTAAGTGCTCATATGGCAACTCTTTGAGCTCTTGAAATTCAGTAGATGTTCCACAGCAGACTTTTTATGAGGATGGTCTTCACCCTTACACCCATCATGAATGAAGACTAGAGGTCCCCTCTCTCTGTGACTGTGAAATACAACAAATGATGAAAATCCTTTGGATTCTTGAGGTACCACCCTGTGTGCACATAAAATATGAGGCAAGTACTTATAGCTTGTGGCTAAAGTGGTCTACAGATAACATTAGCATTGTCTTAAGAGTAGAGTTAAACATCTCTAGCAGACTGCTTATTGTTGGTAGGTGGTAGTTTTTACCCGCAACACTTCCACAAGCAGATCAGCAGATGTGCCATGAGGGACAACCCCTCTGTTCATCATTATTTTCTGGGGAAAAAGTTACCCTGCTGAAAATATCTGATAGAACATTTCCTACCTTTTCTATCTTGATAGAAGACAAAGCCATTGCTTCAGGTTTAGTAGCATGATCCAGCATGACAAAGATATACTTCTTATTACCTCTCGTGCTTGGGCTACCAAGAAACCCCACAGTATCCATGGCTACCCTCTCACGTTGTACTTCATTAGCATTCAGAGATGTCAAAGCAGGCAGCCTTCTGCCTTAGCAACCTTTTGATATTGCTCAGATGTTTCACAGAACCATTTCATGTCTTTTGCAATAACTGACCACAAAACTTTTTACATAAGCCTGGTTTTCATATGCAAGTCTAGATGGTCTAAAAAAGGAATACCATAGGCTGTGTGGCCAGAAATAACTGATGGTAGGCCCTTGGAACTACTAACTGCTGTACTGGTTTTCTATTCCTTGTGTAGGACTCCATTCTCTGCATAATAACCCCTTGTGTCAGTATATGGACTTTGTCTTCCCTTGAAAGTCAAAAGCTTCCTTCGCTACACTCTCTGTAAGGTAGATCTGAGAGCTGAGTTTGTCACAACTCTGTCTTCATAATCACGCACAGTTGTCCTTCTGTAGGAAGTCTAGTATCTTTTGACAACTGTAGCTCAGACTTGGACTAACTGCCGCTAGCAATCCCACCCTTTGAAGTAGCCTCTTTCAGAAGATGCCGTGTACCTTTCAGCACTTGTGGCTCCAGTTTAGGATTGCTGCTATTAACCATTTTCTTTCCTGAACTAACTGTTATCATCAACTTTTACTTTGTGTGTGGGCACCAGCTGGATTCCCTCCTATACCTTTCCTGAATGTAACTGCACATGCATAAGGTAGTGTACCATTATAGTAATTTCCTATCAAGACGTGCACGGATGTTAAGTTACCATCCGCTTGCATACTTGGCCCCTACTCAGTCCAAGTAAATGTTGGCCAGTGGCAACTGAAAAAGGTTCCTCTCCTATGGCCCTAAGCCGAATGGACTACTTAGGCAAATAATGCTGTTGTCTAACTAAAGGGTTAGTAATTGTGATGTCTGATGCAGTATCCTTCTTAAAAGTAATATATTTGCTCTCTTGCAAAAAAGGGTACAGATTATTATCTGGAGCAAGTACAGTTTTAGGCAACCAACCACTGCCATGTTACTGCTTATGCTAGCTCTTTGGTATGGATTTTTCCTCTGCTTCTGTCTTTGTGGAAATTGTGACTGTACATATCCCACTTGGTTACATTGGAAACATCTGACCCCAGTGCCTGGGTGTATACTGGAGCCATTGACTTCCACTTTGCCTATGGAGCTTAATATAATGGTTTAGACTGCCTCCTTGGGTGTGTAGTGTTTGGTAAAATCCACTTGTACAGTTATATCCTGCTTGCTAAATAGTGGTTACCCTTTCTACCGGTCTCCCTTCCACTATGGCAGTTTCTTGTCTTTCATACCCTTAAGCAATGGACTGAGTGCTTATTTTGTAATTAAAAGGTCTCCCTGCATTTCAGAAGGAGCAACCTGGGAACTTACTCACTCACCTATGAAAGTAAGTGTAAGGGATTTCACTGTAGAAGCATTATTTTCTGATTTTTTTTTTCTTCCCTGAATTCTTTTTTTAAAAAATGTCTATGAAATAGCTGATAACCCCTAACTCTGTAGCGTAAGCCTTGGTTATATTACTGAATACATAAAAATAAAAACACTGTTTAGATGAACTAAAAGGAAACTTTATTGAGCCACTAAAGTGAGTTCTTCACATCGGTGTTAAAATCAGAATAACAGTAGCTCTTGACTATTTCTTAATTAAATGGGTAAATAAATTACATTCCAGCAGTTTGAAGAAAACATAACTTCCCTCACCTAAGATCAAAAGTGTGATGTACTACTTATTCAGGTTGTGGTTGGGGGGGGTGTTAGCATCAGTCCAAGGTAGTTATGCTATCAGCAAATTATTTACCACTCATTAACTGCAGTCTTTTATTATGTTTCTCATTTCCTATGTGTTGCCTGTAGGTCAGAAGGCTAGTGTGATTTAGCTAAGAATATCCTGTTTATTTTTATACACCAACTTTAATGCATTTTTTGCCAGTCTAGTTACTTACAGTAATGTGTCTGCTTTGCATATATTTGTCTTTGGATGTTTCTACTGGTATCTTCATGGGTTCAACATGAAAATATTGTATATTGATCATTATACAACAACCCCCCATTAAAACGTCAACATTCATAAACACATTCTCCATTCACTCCTTTACCGTTCGAGCTCTCCTACACCCAAGCAGGCACTTCTACATTCATACACACACTCTGCATTCATTCATTTACCGATCTCTCTCATACACACACGCAGGCACATCTACATTCATACACACACTCTGCATTCATTCATTTACCGATCGCTCTCTCATACACATGCTCTCTCATACACACGCAGGCACTTCTACATTCATCCACACCCTCTGCATTCATTCATTTACCGATCGCTCTCTCATATACCCAAGCAAGTGCTTCAATATTCATACACACAATCTTCATTCACTCCTGTACCATTCGCTCTCCCATACACACATGCAGGCACCTCTGTATACATACACACACACTTCATTCTCTCTGCACGCACTTGCAATCAGTGCACCAAAATACACAAAACTCAAACCCACTACCCTAGCCTACATAATGTCAGCTTACCTTACCACAGGCGAAATTAATTCAACAGTAAGAAGCAGTTCTTGTCGCCGGCAGAAGAAAAAACACGAGACCTTTGAAACTGCAATAATCCGATTGGCTGCCACCACTTGCATAATCAACCTCTTTACAAGGGATTTTCTTCAAAAACTTCAATGTGAGTAGCATGTAAAAACACACTGAATCGTAGTTATATGATGTAAAGAACAAGTCTGACTATGATTTAAGCATGTTTTACATGCTGCTCACATTGAAAATCTACATTGCAGTTTGTCACGTCAGTGGAAGGTACTCGGTGGTAACAGCTTGCAATTCCTATCGTCTCACAGCGCACTCGGGTGTAAGCACAGAGGCGCTGTGAGACGGTACTCGGGGTTAATGAGTTAAAAAAGATGAAGGAAAAAGCTAAATCTATGCAAACTGTTAGATTTCTTACAGGTACAGCCACCTAGATTTAGTAGGCATTGGCCTTCGAAGAACTGGTCCTTTCCAGTCCCTCCCAGGCCTTCAGATGTAAACAGTGGAGTGCTCCCACCTCAAAAACAAGGAGTGGTAAGCCACCCTTGTATGGAAAAAGTTCACAATGACTTCTCCTGCATCCTTCCCAGCCATGCCCAATTACTTGCATCCCTAGGTGGAAAACTCGCCCTGCATGCAAAAAACTGGGAATACCATTACCCAGGACCATGTAGTCTTAAACATTGTATCCTAGGGATAATGATTCTACTTCCATTCACTGCCAACCCCAAGCGGATTGCCAGACCTTCCCCCAAACCAGTGGGCAGGGCCCAGAAGCAAGTATTTTCTCTTCTCAGTATCAGAGCTATTCAACCTGTTCCAACAGAACAAAGGGGACAGGGTTTCTACTTCAGACTGTTTCTGGTGCCCAGAAAAGAAAACTCTTGGTGCCCTATCCTAGATCTGTCAATTCTCATCTCCTTCCTGGTGGTACCAAAGTTCAAAATGCTTGCACTCCAACAGCTGCTGCCTATGCTAGCCAAGGACTCCTGGCTGGTCACCCTAGACTTAAAAGAAGCTTACTTGCACATCCTCATGAGGAAATCTTGCAGGAAATATCTACGTTTCAGGACAGGCTCTAAGCACTATCAGTTCTCTGCACTTCCCTTTGTCTTATCTACTGTGCCCAGGGTATTCACAAAGTGCCTGGCTCCAGCCATTGCATACTGCAGGCAGGGAAACATTCAAATTTACCCATACTTGGATGATTGCCTGATTCTGGCGGACAGTTGGGAATTGCTACTTCAGCACCTGACATTTGTAAAGAGACTCCTAACTTCTCTGGGGTATACCATCAACAAAAAGAAGTCACATCTGGTACCCAGCCAAGAAATTGTATTCCTGGGAGCAAGCTTGAACACAACTTCCCAAATGGCATTCCTCACTCCAGAAAAGCAGGTTTATTTGACAGATTACTTCAAAATACTGGCCACCCAAACCCAGCTATCTGCAAGAAAAATACTGCAAGCCCTAGGGTTCATGGCCTCATGCATTCTCCTAATTCCATATGAAAGACTGCATATGAGGAAACTTCAATGGTACATAAAAAGTCTCTGGTGTCAACATTCTCAGGACCTGGAAACAGTGATTCCGATCATTCCTTGCCCAAGGACAGATTTCCTTTGGTGGGCAGAGGCCTGCAACCACAACAAAGGACTCCCTTTCACTCAACCCCCCCGCCACCAAAACCCTGACAAGACGCGTCAGACTATGCATGGGAGGTTCACATGGCAGGCAAATGCATTCAAGGCAAATGGAGCCCAGGACAAATGCACCTGCATATCAGTGCTGTACAGAATGCTCTGACAGCCTTCAAATACCTTATCCTTCCAGGACAACTTTTGATAAAGACAGACAACACTGCAGTCATGTGGTACATAAACAAGCAGGGGAGAACTCATTCCTACCCACTCTTCAGGTTAGCCATGGCTTTGTGGAACACAGCCTTGAGCAACCAAGTGCACCTGACAAGCTCAATTCCTGCCAGGCAAAAAAACTTCACTGGAAGACGACATAAGCAGAAATCTAATGGACCCGCACTAGTGGAAACTGGAACCCAGTTCATTCAAGCTTCTAATCCACAGTTGGGGGACACCAGAGGTGGACCACCTTGCTTTCCCCCAGAACCATTAATTGAGCAAATTTTGCATCAGAACTCCCCACAGCCAAGCATGGAAAGTTGATGCCCTATCCTTTACATGTGAAAACCTGTCAATCTATGCCTTTCCCCCTCTGCCCCTCCTCTCGAAAGTACTACTCAAGATCAAACAGGACAGGCCAAGGACAATCCTTATTGCACCAGACTGGCCACGCCAGCACTGGTACCCACTTTTACGCAGTCTGACAACAGTGCAACCCTAGCACCTGCATCAGACCCCTTCTCTGCTGTCCCAGCAGGAGGGCCAGATTTTGCATCCTCAGCTGCAAACCCTGAACCTAACAGCCTGGCTTATTCCCTGAATCCATCACTAGCAACCCTCAGCAAACAGGTGCTGGATGTCATCCTTGGGGCCAGGAGGCCTAGTCCTGGGAAATCTTATTCATAAAGTGGAAAAGATACTATTCTTGCAGCCAGTCTCAGGGAAAGGACACAGCCATACCCACCTTACCTCAAATCCTAGATTATCTAGCAGAGCTGCTCCACAAAGTTCTATCCTTCTCTCCCATTAAGATTCATGCCTCTGCCATCTCAGGTCATTACAATACTGAGCCACCCCTCTTCTCTCACACTCTGGTCAAACAGTTCCTGAGAGGAGCTAACAATCTAAGACCCCCGAGGAGAGCTCCCACTCCTGCCTGGGACCTTAACTTTGTACTAGAGAAGCTCACGCTTCCCTCTTTTGAGCCTGCTGCTACAGCAGAGTTAAAATCCCTCAATTGGAAAATAGCTCTACTTCTAGCCATCACTTCAGCAAGAAGAGTGTCTAAGTTACAGGTCCTTATGGCTGTGGAACCCTTCATTATCATCCATGCAGACAGGTTTTCCCTCAGGACTAACCCATCATTTATGCCCAAGATGGTATCCAGTGTGGCTTTAAACCAATCCATCCATTTACCAACCTTTTTTTCCTAATCCTCAGAATAAAGGGGAAAGGATCCTGCACTCCTTGGACGTGCACAGACAGCTTAGGCTGTACCTTGACAGGACGAAACCATTCAGATAATCTGACCATCTGCTAGTCAGCTTTGCTACAGGGGCAGAGGACAAGGCCATATCAAAGCAAACCATCTCCAAATGGATAGCACACTGCATCCATTTCTGCTACAAGCACCATGGAAAACCTACCGTGCAGGAGATCAGAACCCTTTCCACTAGGGCGACCTCTACAGCATTTCTCAAGGGAGTCACTACCAGGGACATCCTGGAAGCTGCAGCCTGGAGTTCAGTGCACACCTTCAAGTAGTAGCACTTGCCTATCTTTTTTAAATCCAGAGCTGTATTTGCTACAGCAGTCTTACAAGGCCTGCTAGCCAGCCCTAATACTTCTTGACTGCCTCCACCCATCCTCAGCTTTGGGAATCAACCCAAGTGTGATGACTGCAACAGTAAAACATGAAGAACATAATACAGTTGTGTACACTTACCATAAATTTAGATGTTTGAGTGTATTAACTGTTGTGTTGCAGTCCTGGTTATCCTCCCTCCAGCCCCCTGACTTTTCTATACTTTGTTACCTATCTTCTTTTTTGGTCATATCTTATGACAATGGTATTTACTTTTTACTGGAGGTGATCCACACCATGTAATTGCTTCCTATTTTGGGGGCTCCTGACATCTGGGGCAAGAAAAACTGATGTAATGGCATCGGCTGCATGTTTTACACCCCTGACGACCTGTCTTCATGGCAGAGGCGACAGCATCCAACGCAGAAATCCCAAGACTCTGGTATTCGTGCCAACTGAGGGCTACCTGCAGGCAGATAACCCAAGTGTGATGACTGCAACAGTGAAATACGCTCAAACATCTGCATTTATTGTAGGTGTATTGTACTTTCCTGAGCTACCATTGTCAACAGTAGCCACTGACATATTCGAGTGGAACAGTCAACACTACTTAGTATTGGTAGACTCTTATTCAGATTGGTTTGAGATTGACTTACTACCCGATTTAACATCCACTACTGTTATTACTAAGTTGAAATGTCATTTCTCAGTCCATGGTAGTCCACAAGAAGTTGTTTCTGACAATGCTACTCAATTTACTAATTTATTTTAGAAATTTGCACGAGAATGAGACTTTGTACATGTTACTAGCAGTCCTGAATATCCACAGTCAAGTGGGCTAGCAGAATGTGCAGTGCAGAGTGCAAAGCAATTACTAGAAAGGTCAAAGTGTGACAGTACCGATGTCTTTTTGAATTTACTTAATCTCAGAAACGTACCCCGTGACGATATACTTGGCTCACTTGCTCAAAGGCTTCTAGCTAGAGAAACCTGAATAACCGTAGGTTTACCCCGGGAATCATCTCTGTGTCACTGCTGGACAGAGGCACAACAAACTAATGGGCACAGTATTTTTTCATATAAGGGGTGGCGTAAGCCACAAAAATTTGGGCTAGGCTTATAAATGCCTTAGGGCAGATAGCCTAGTATAAACCTATGAACCTATGAACATTACCTATTAGTTCCAGTTTGAGGCCTAAAGCTAACAACAACAGAACCATCAAGGCTGAATTAATTCAAGAAGCGTTCTGCACAGAAGTCCAGTTATGATAAATCAAGCAGATTTCTTTGTCCATTGAGGGAATGAGAGACTGTGAGGATACAAACGGCGAAAGGTTTCGACTGGATTGGTCAAGTTATAGGTGTATGTACCGAGCAGACATCCTGCCTTGTAGAATCTGAGAATGTGGAGTACAGGAGAAGTTGCAGACATCTTCCTGTACCAGAATCTTCATCGCAGCATTGTTCCTGTGATAGTGATCCAAACTTTGTTCCCATCCCAGAGGGCATTTCATCCTCTACTTACATTCCTGAAGATGTTCCAAGTACTGCAAAGGTTGAACATTCTGTAGAGAGAGTTCCAGCCGCTAAACCTAATTCCCACTTTTATGTCACACAATATGGTGTAAACCTAATTCCCAGTTTTATGTCACACAATATGGTCGAATTTCCAGGCCCAGTGTGAAATACACAGCAACATGGACATAACCGTATATATGTACCTAGTCTTGTATAATTGAACAACAAAGAATTACTTGTATTGTCTGCATGCAAAATAGATTCATAGCATTGCATGATCTATTTCTCAGAGGGAGGATGTAGATCAGAGTGCATGTGCTGTATCTTTAAGAAGCATATCAAGGACTGAATGTGCACATATGAATACCGGGCATATGCTATTTCCAGTGCCATTTTAAGAGTGCAGTCTGAGAGTTAGCATGTAGGATTGCAGTAGTTTGTTTGTATACAAGTTACTTAAGTAAGTCAGTAAACTTCTATTGTGATGTGTTTGTATATATTAAAGCTGCTTGAATAGAACCCACAAAGACTCTTCTATTGTGTCCAGAGTAGGAGAGCAAAACCAGTAGTGTCCATTTCACCGTGCTTCACTTCCTACTGACTCTTGTCCGAATTCTGAGATGCCAGCATTGTGTAGTAGTACACAGCCATGCTCCAAATCACCTTTTATTCGTTTGCCATTTTCTTTTTCCCTTTTTTACTGCCTCAGTACCTACTTCCTCATCTACATTTTTGATGCTCCTTGCTCCTCTTCTTGATTTTAATATGCAGTCATTGAAATGTACATCTTCAAATCAGCTGTGAGTACTGTTGTGTCCCTTCTAGGCTAAGGTGGAGCCTGTCCATGGGGTAGATCTGTTTTTTCTTCCTGCTTTTCCCCTCATCCTTTTACTTTTCCATTATGTATTGCCTGAAATAGTCGTGCTGCCTTATCCTCTCCTTCCAGTGTTATTCCTGAGAATGCTGTGTGTTCATTCAGATCACTTTTGTAGTGGTCTTTGCTTGGCCTCTAGATGTTACAGTATGTCATTTCCGACTCTCGAGGTTAGGATCCTTCCTCTCTCAAGCAGAGTGTGCATTGATCCCTGGTACATCCAAGCATGGCAGCGCAAGACTGGTGTCCACCTGTACCATTTCTGAACTTTAATGCCAAAGTTTTATTAGTGCAAATGCCCAATTTATAGTCCAGTGTTGTGAGCAGTGTTTAATGCCTTGCGTATAGTTATTCAGCTCTAGAACTTGGGCGCAGTTAAGAATCCAGTTTGGGAATTTATTTCCCTTATATATATTTTTGGTTGAGTACTAGATAAGTTTGGATTATATTTTACTGTTTTAGGGTTTGCTTTACATCTGGGACAAAAGTGTGGAAGATGCAGCTATGGTACACAGTTCCCTCTTCAAGGCTATCACAGTCAGTGTTTTTGCACTGATGTCTGTAAAGACTTCACCCTCAAAATCTTGTGGAGTAGGTTGCATTCCCTTTACAAATGCATTGATTGGAAGAGACTTGAGGACCTTTGCTTGATTTGTCATGATGATCTCCAGGTCATCTTCCTCCTCATATCTGCCACTCGAAATGAAGGCAGAAAGGGACTTGGGAGATGACATGCAGACATAAAGTGTTCCTGATTGATGCTAGGGTGCCAGCTCAGCTGAGGTACTTTTGCAGGACGCCAGACTAGATACCTATACTTCCACCTCCCCTTTGGAGGCATCATGTTTAAGGAGCCGAGTATGTTTGTTAAGACTGATGGGGCTCTTCCTTTGGACTCCTGACTAAGGGCATGTGCAGAGGAGACCCATATGGCTATAGTAGAGGAGAGGGGTGGGAACTCCATGTGTTTGGTAAGGGAGGAGGAGTTTGAAGGGTTTGGCATTGAAGTCTAGCTTTCCCCTGTGGAGACTAGGACTTTCATGGTGGATGTCCCACTGAAAGACCAATATAATGAGACATCTTCAGCCACCCCCCACACACACTTCCCAAGCAGACAGCTTCTAAGTAGGTGACAGATGGATCTTTCACCCCCCCATACCCAGCTTCCCCCATGAACACTGGATCTGAAGTAGGAGATTCATTTGTCTGCAACCTGTGGGTTATGGATCCGATATCGGATCCGAACCGGCATGGTTTACCAGCTATGGATCCAAGCTCTCAGCTCCTCCCCTCACCCATAATGCCCTGCTCTACCCTCATGACCTCAGATCTCGTTTGCCGCGCATGGTGACTGGATTGTTTCTCGAGCTCTCAAGCTAAGTGCTAGTTTTCAGTGTTAAATTTCAAAATTTAAAAGTTTTTATTGGTTTTTTGTGTGAAAGTGTAGGTTTCCCCTTTGGTATATTTACTTTTTTAGAGTTAATCTAAAAGTTATATCCCTCCCCTCGCTGTTAGCGTAGTGTGTGTGTGTTGGGCCTGTGAGTGTATTTTTTGTTGTTTAGTTACTTTTAGTTTTTAGTAACGACTGTGTTAGATTGGGATGGCAGAGCAACCCAAATCTATCTTTTCTAAATGCTCCGAGTGTGGCCATAAGCTTTCCCCAGCTGATGGCCACACTCTGTGTTAGATGCCTGGGGTTGAACACCTCACATCTGGATGTTCCATTTGTGCAGGGTTCAACCCCAGGGCATTGAAGGAGCGGAGGTCCAAGCTGGTTTTGGCGGGCCTTTTACCGCCGGACTCGGCTCCGACCTCCGCTCCTTCGAGTAACCGTACCTACAGTTATTCCTTCTCGGCACCCCTCCTCCTCCTGGGACTCAACCTCCCGTTTCTGGTTCGGAGTAGAGGGATGCTAGAAAAAGGGACCGGAGGGAGAAGCACCATAAGCGGCGGGCCGAGACCTCTGTTTCGGCCCCGCCAGCCAAGCGGGCTTCTCCCCCGGCTCCATTGTCGGCTCGGTCTCCTCCTTCTCGGCTCCGGTCTCCAGTGTGTTTTTCACCGGGACCTGAGGAGGAGGAGACCCGATCTCCGTCGAGGCTATCGAGGAGGCACTCCAGGCCTACCTCGGTAGCCTCGTCGAGATCCACGTATAGCCTTTCGGATGCTGATCTGGACCGGATGATGAGAAGGTTCATCCAGGCCCAGATGCAGAGGGGAGTGCTCTTGCCTCCCCTCTGGGGAGCTCAACACCCTTTTCAAACCGATTGCTCCTTCTCCGACCCACTATCCGGGTTCGGAGCAGCTGGAGCCGAGCAGCCGAGCCGGGGTGGGTCGGCGCCGATAGTACTTTGTACCGGATCCGACCCTGCCCTCGAGTGCATCGGATCCGACCTCTCGGAGCCTGGATCCGAGCCTCGGATCCGGGGATCAGTGCTCCTTCGGCGCCGTCTGTGTCGGGCGCTGTCGCCGGATCCGGCGCTTGCGCCGGCTCTGATCCACTCTTCGGATCCGAGGGGAGCCGATTGTCGGATCCTTTGGTCGAGGTCGGCTCCCTCGGCGTTTGATGTAGTGGAGAGGGCCCTGTTGAGGGTCTGCGGAGCCCCGGCACTTGTTTCGGCTCCGTCCCGCGCTCCCTCTGCACTGGGCCAGGCTTCCACCATCCGGCCCTTGGGGCAGCCCGCTTCTGTGCCCCAAGCTGCTCCAATGGAACAGGGTGCTGCTTGCGAGGAGTCCCCTGACAGCCCCCAGAGGATGTACCTCGCAAGCATACGTGCAAAAGGAGGCACATTGACTCCCCCGAGTCTCTCACGGAAGACACGGACTTGGAGGAAGGGGAAGGCTCCCCACGGTCACCCCCCCCGAGGATGTCTCATTTGGGGACATCATGGAAATGCTCCGTATAGGCGGGGGGTGTGCTACACCCAAGTCTTCCTCGGACGAGCCTGTGTTCTTGGAGGCATTTGAAGCGGGCCCGTCTACCTCTTGGGTGTCCCCTCCTGCCGACCCCCTGGTGGACCTCATTACCACCAGGGCGTGGAAGGAACCGGACACCGTGGAGCCAATCCCTAAGAGGCCCGATAGGATCCTCAGCCCACCGTCCGACCGTGCCCATTGGAGTAAGGGGCCTCCGGTAGATGCCATGTTGACGGCGGCGGCCACCAAGAGGGAACTTGCTCAGGAGAGTCCCTCAGTCCATCCTTCGAGCAAGGAGTCTCGGATGATGGACCGCTTGGGAAGCGGATGTTTAGTTCAGCGACCTTCTCGGTAAGGGCGTTGAACTACCTGGCACACGTCATTAGGATGCAGTGAGATCTCATTAAAGAATATGCTGCATCTCCCCCAGAGTCCATGTCGGAGGAGCACAGGATGCTGCACTCCACCCGCATGGCCACTCTTAGATCAGTTACTAATACCTCTATGCGGCTACTCTCCCATGCTACGGAAGGCGCCGCTAGAGCCGCAGGGGCAGGCCTAGTCACTAGTCGTCAGGCCTGGCTCCGTCACTGCGATTTTTCTGAGCCCTTCAAAGCGTCGTTTGCGAACGCCTTTGATGGTTCTGCCCTCTTTGGCAAAACCGTCATGAAACATTGACCCAGGCGAGAAGGACGGAAGACGCTGTCTGCCGTCGAATACGCTTCTCTGCACCCCAGAGGCCCTACTCTAGGAACCAAAAGGGTCAGAAGAAGATGTGGTTCCGAAGTCGCAGCAGTCCCAGCCTGCTCGGACAACCAGTCCTTCCGTGGCAGAGGAGAACAGGGAGGACGCCACCCTAGAGGCAGAGGGGCTCCCAGGAACTTCAGGTCCAGAGAACCTTTCTCTGAACGGCCGCGCAGCAACCCTGAGGGTTGCCCGGCTGCTCCACTCTGGAGGCAGTCGGGGGCGTTCGGGCACCTAGCGGCATGGGAGTCCATAACATCAGACCGCTGGGTTCTCCAAATCATATCCAGAGGATATCGCATCCCTTTCTTCACTTACCAAAGTTGAAGTCCCTCCCAGGCGTTCCACCCGGTCAACGGGAGGCCGCTTTGGCAGAAATTGGCCATCTGCTAAAGAAAAGAGCCATCCAGCCCGTCCCCAGACCAGATCGGATCAGGGTTCTACTCCAGGTTCTTTTAGTGCCAAAAAGACGGAGGAACTAAGACCAATTCTAGACCTTTCTCTCTTGAATCTGGCAGTCCCCAAGGAAAAATTCGAATGGTCACTCTGCAATCTATTCTCCCCTTCTGGGAGAAAATCACTGGATGTGCTCTATAGACCTCAAAGATGCGTACTACCACATCCTGATGGACAGGCGCTCAGGAGGTTCCTCCGCTTCCGGCTGGGAGCCAGTCACTACCAGTTCCGGGTCCTTCCCTTTGGTCTCACCACAGCCCCCAGGGTGTTCACCAAAGTATTAGCAGTGGTAGCGGCCCACCTGAGGCTTCAGGGGGTGCAGGTCTTTCCCTACCTGGACGACTGGCTTCTTACCGCCCCAACAAGGCATCTACTATTATTGGCGCGAGACTCCTTTCTCCATCTTGCTCCCTTTCTGGGCATTACAATAAATACAAAGAAATCCAACCTAGCGCCCACACAGCTCTTAGATTTTATAGGGGCCAGGTTAGACGCAAGGAGTTTACGAGCCTTCCTCACTGCGGACAGAGTTCAAAATCTGCAGCTCCAGGTGTGGGCCATTCTCCACTCAAGTTCTGTTCAGTGAGTTGGTCCTGAGGGCTCTAGGGTCCATGGCGTCTGCTATAGCACTTCTTCCTCTTGCCAGGCTCAATATGCGCATCCTCCAGTGGACTCTCTTAGTACAATGGTCATACCTTGCTCTCCCTATGCATCATCCCATTGCGATCTGCAAGGCTTGCAAGCGGTCCCTCCTGTGGTGGCTTCACTCCCCAGATCTCCACGGAGGCCGCCCATTTTGTGCTTCTCCCCCTCTCGCCACGGTGACTACGGACGCCTCCCGCCACGGGTGGGGGGGGCACTTTGCGGGCCGGACCATCCAAGGCACGTGGAACGATACAGAGACCTTACTGCATATCAACGTTCTAGAGATGAGAGCAGTGCTCTTAGCGTTGCTAGCACTTCAGGACTTTCTTCCCTTGGGAACAATTGCGATTCAATCGGACAACATGTCTGTGGTCTGGTACATCAACAAGCAAGGGGGAACAAGGTCTTACCCCCTTTGTCGAGAAGCCATGAGAGTTTGGGAATGGGCAATCTCCACCAACCGCTTTCTAATAGCAACGCACATTCCGGGTCGGTCCAACATCCTGGTGGACAAGCTCAGTCGCACCATTCTGACCAATTACGAGTGGTCTCTCAATTTTCAAGTAGCGGAACGCATATTCGCACGGTGGGGAACTCCTTCATGCGATCTTTTTGCCTCTCCCTCAAACACCAAGTGCGACAGTTTTTTTGCTCTGTTACCCCCTCCAGGAGGTTCTCCAAGAGACGCTCTGGTGCATGCTTGGCCACCCGGTCTTCTTTACGCTTATCCACCCTTGCCTCTGATGCTCCAAGTTCTTCAGAAAGCCTCTCGGGTGGGTTGCAGAATGATTCTCATTGCTCCGTTTTGGCCTCGACAGATCTGGTTCCCCTTTCTAAGGTCTCACTCGGTGAATCCTCCTTGGATTCTAGATCCCATTCCGGATCTGATATCCCACCCATCCTGCATACCTCCTTCGAACCTGGACAACCTGAAGCTGACCGCTTGGCTGCTCCAGTTCCACTCTTGATCAGGACTCCCGGTATTTCGTCACCTGTTAAGGCAATACTGGTGGCAGCTCATAAACCGTCCACTAGGAAAGTCTACCGCAGCAAGTGGAAACAGTTTTCTTTGTGGGCGGAGCGGCAAGGCCTGAATCCTTTCACGGTTCCTCTCCCTTTAGTGCTTGACTTTCTAACCACTCTTTTTAACGATGGTGCCAGCAGTTCCACAGTCAAAGTACAACTGGCGGCAATTTCTCATTATCACGTTGGCCATGACTCTAATCCTCTTATGTCAGCCAAGTTGTGTAAAATTTTCCTTAAAGGTACTTTTCTTCTCAGGCCCCCTGTAAAACAAGTGGTTCCTCCTTGGGACCTCTCTTTGGTTCTCCAGGCCTTGACCGCCCCCCCCCTTCGAACCAGCAGCTACGGTGGATCTCAAATTCTTGTCTTTCAAGACAGCCTTTTTGGTAGCCATTACATCGGCCAAGAGAGTTTCAGAGCTTCAAGCATTATCAGCTAAACCTCCTTACTTGGTATTTCATCCGGACCGTGTTTACCTCAGGACCAACCCGTCCTTTCTTCCTAAAGTAGCTTCTGAAGCAAACATTAATCAGTCCATTAACCTCCCTGTTTTCTTTCCTAAATATGAAAACAAAGGTGAATACAAGCTTCACTCATTAGATGTTCACAGGCAACTTAGATTTTATCTAAACAGAATGGCTGGTCATAGGCAATCCAACCAGTTGTTTATTTCCTTTGCTAAATTTAATTTGGGCAAGCCAATTTCTAAAGTTTCTCTGGCTCGCTGGATTTCACAGTGCATCTTATTGGCTTATCAAGCTTCAGGAAGGCCCGCACCGGAGGGTGTACACGCCCATTCAACCCGGTCAGTATCTACCTCGGCAGCCTTCAAGGCTAGGATTCCTCTAGATGATATTTGTGCAGCAGCCACGTGGGCTTCATCTCATACTTTTATTTCCCACTATAAGTTGGATCTTGCATCTAGGGGTAGAGCATCATTTGGCTCCGCGGTGCTCCGGAATATCCTTCCATGATGGCCGCCCAAGATTCAGGTAGCTGGGGACTCTGTCCCACAGGTTGCAGACAAATGAATCTCCTACTTCAGATTTAGAAGTTATGTACTCACCATAACGTTCCATCTGAGTAGGTGTATTCATTTGTCTGCAACCATCCCGCCCTCCTATCCCCTTGGCCTTTCAGTTTCCTGCATATTGTGTTACCCTTTTCAGGGTGTTTTTGCTGTTGGCAAACTCGATCTGAGGTCATGAGGGTAGAGCAGGGCATTATGGGTGAGGGGAGGAGCTGAGAGCTTGGATCCATAGCTGGTAAACCATGCCGGTTCGGATCCGATATCGGATCCATAACCCACAGGTTGCAGACAAATGAATACACCTACTCAGATGGAACGTTATGGTGAGTACATAACTTCTAATTCAACCAAGTGCAAGGCCTACTCAAGGCTGTACAGCGAAGCACTCATCTATCATTGATGCGAGGCCCTTCCTCCAAAATGTATCAGGAAACCTCTCCTCTCCTGCTGTAAGACTCGCAAAAATGTTAAGGTAAGGAACTAGATTATTCCCATCAGTTTTCTCCTCTTTGCTTTGATTAACACTAGGGACCCTATCCCCTGACTCGCCCTCTGTGGAAGTCTTATTTGGAGAAACCCTTACTGAGGTGATTTTTTAAATAGGAAGGTGTAGCTGTATCTGAAGCTCACAAATGATCTTTTGATTTATTGAGCCTGAAAGCTCCAAACTAGTGGATATTCCTTCTATTCTAGCAGTATTACATGCTTGCTGGGCAGCCTAACAGGAATTGGACTGACAGCTCCCTGCACCTAAGAAACCTACAGAGTGCAAGATGCTCATATATTCTTGTACAGAAATCTAGTGGTTGGTCGCAGTATCCATGGATATGGAAGAAGGGTCTAAGTTGGTATCTGCTCATTACACTCTTGGCAATGACAAATGAGAGCAGGGATTTAAACAGATGTGGGAAGGAAAGGTGGTTTATATGTTTGCTAGCCTGACCTTCAGTGCTATTAACTGCCAGATGGCTCTTCTGGACCACCTAAAAGTGAAGACTAAGGAGGAGGAGTCTGATGCTGATCTGAGTGGCAAATTTTTAGAGATCACACAGACTGCTAGCCAAGTGAAAAAACATTCAACGAAGTGTGGTTATGTTGTTGATGCAACATATAGAGCAGCAGCCACTGGATCTATGATTTAGGAGACATGCCTGTCTGACTGTTACACCCCTGCCAAAGGGTATCAGTGCAGAGCTCCTTAATGCCTCTCTTCGCAATCATGTGCTCTTCAGAACCTAGCATGTGAAGTCTTCAAGAGAATGAAAGAAACAGTAAGACAGACATTGCCTTTAAAAAGACCAGCCCATTACATCGCAAACAGGGTAGAGTAAACAAACTAAAACAAAAAAAGGAAAAAAAAAGAAGATATGGCGGGGGGTGGGGGGGGACATGGCCGACTAGCCATCCTCAGTAGGGTGCAACCATGACTGTATTTGGCTTCCTGCCTCCCATTCTCCCACCCCTCCAAACCCCCATTCCAGCTTTGCCACCCTCCAATAAAGTGACAGGTAGACTGTGTCGTCTCTCAGTATGGGAATCCATGACAAGAAACACTTTGGTCCTTCATCGAGGAAGATTGCATACTGTGGAGGATAACTATTCCTGTCATGGCAGGAATTCCCCAGGTACCAAAAGACAAAGAAAATGCAATTCGGACCATCTTTTCAAACCTCCTACAACAGGGAGTCTTGGAGATGGTTTCCCTCCAACAGCAAGGAAAAGGGGTTTTATTTCATTTTTTTCTAGTTCCAAGGAAGGAAGGCACTTGGAAACCAGTCCTAGAATTGTCAAGGCTAAGCACCTTTCTAAAAGTACCAGAATTAAAGATGATCCTTCAGGCTGTATTCTCTCCTGCACCTCAAAACTCTGGTCACCCAGGAAACTTCATACATGCTTTCAGTGCATTCACAGGGATCACAAATGCTTCTACAGGTACTTTGCAGGGGATTGGTATTATCAAGTTATCACTGTGACACCCGTGCCCTGGCCCAGCAATCAAGGAGCCTCAATCCTCACCACTAACACCAGAGAGGACAGCTCGTATATAAGAGGAAAGGATAACAAATACACACAGTAAAGTGCAATTTCCCTTAAGAACACAGAGATCACAGTCAGTCCAGGACTGATTGCTCCCTTGCTCCTCAGGTCTCCAATAAGATTCCCCACTGGCACAGGTATAGGGTCCAGATCTCAGCCTAGTGGGCAAGCTAAAATCTCCAGCACCCTGTCTGTCCAGCCAGTGCTTTGTGTCCCTGCCCAAGTAGCTGACACACACACACACACACTTTGAGGTAAGAGTTTACACAACCGCACAGACACTTCTGGGGAAGGCTGGCACAGGTTCTCCAGCTGTGCCCCTTTTTACCCAGACTATACGGTAGTACCAGGTGCCACCACCCACTAATAATCAGCTACTCAAAGGCCCTTAAAAGGGTGTCCAGTTATTCCTGTGCAATATGATTATCCAATTGGTAGCTGTGACTAAACAGTCTCGAGGCTTTTTAGAGTGACCTGGTACAGGATCCTTATATACATGCAATGCACTCTGAGTTTAATTTATCTCTACACAAAACAGCCACAGCTAAAAGGTTTTAAAATATTTAATAATAATTAAAATCACAAGACAATATTTTCTACTACACAGTGCTAGTCAGGAGTTCAGAGATCACACAGAAATACTTAAAATAAATCAGTAGTACAGTTCGGACATCACAGAAAAACACTATCTACAAGAAAACACACTTCTAAAATAACTTACATAGAGTAAGGCAGAGTGCTGTGAGTTGGATAGTCAAGACAAAAAATGCTTAATGCCTTCTGATTCTCTCTGTTTAAATTGCTATCGCAGTTCTGATAAACATTGCACCATTTCACACTTTCCTGATTTTCCCAGGCTGACAAAGTGCATTTGCATTCTTTTACACTTAGAGCAATAAAGGATATTCCACACGTAAATTCTGGTTATTAACTTTAGCCATAAAACAATAGGCAGGAAGCCTTCATCTAGACTTTTCGGCAATGCGTCTCTTTGTACATTTTGTGCCCATATGACCTGCAAAGGGACTATCATGGGCTATGGCTAGAAGCGCCAGATGGTAGGCTCTAGGCACTGCCAACTGTTGTACTCTCTCACCTTCTAGCCCTCCCTCAGGTGTCCAGTCCCTGTATAGTAACCCTTTGTCCCAGTACAGATTCCCCCTTTCCTTGAGAATCAGGTGTCTTGACCTGCAAAGGGACTATCATGGGCTATGGCTAGAAGCCAGATGGTAGGCTCTAGGCACTGCCAACTGTTGTACTCTCTCACCTTCTAGCCCTCCCTCAGGTGTCCAGTCCCTGTATAGTAACCCTTTGTCCCAGTATACAGATTCTCCCTTTCCTTGAGAATCAGGTGTCTCCCTAGCTACCTGCCTCAGGCCTTGCAATGTAAGGTCTGAGAGCTGAGTCGGTCTCATCTCTCTCCTTGTAACCCTTCTCAGCTTTCCTTCCACAGGAAGTCTGGCATCTTCTGACAGTGGTGCCTCACTGTCAGCCTGGGTACTACTACTCACCTCTACCTTTGCAGTCACTCTGTCCAAGGGACCATCTGTAGCTCCGAGCAGCTGTGGCTCACCTTCAGTCTCACTGCTACAGGGTAGCTCCCTCCCTGAAGTAACCACCTCACCAGTCCTGGCTGCAAGTATGCAGTCTGTCTGGGTGTCCCCCAGGCTACCAGACCCACATGCTTGTCTCATCGCATGACCGCATGTAACTGCATAAGCACATGGTACTGCCTCATACAAATCCTCCTCTCTCAGGACATCTGCAGGATGGTAGTTTAGTACCCCTGTTGTCTCAAGACCACCTACTCTTGGCATTTTGTCTTTCCCACATACTGGCTCCCTCAACTTTTGTTCCCTACCTTGCCTCTGTGGACACCTGTATGCCATGTGGCCCCACTGGTTGCATTCGAAATATTTAACCCTAGCTCCTGAACGTGTACCTGGACTAGTGGCTTCCCCTGCTACTGGCAGACTCTGTTGGGGCAGTCTGTGCTGCCCACCATGGGTTCCTTTAGACCCCTGAGCAGTACTGGGTTGCCCCTTCCTGTGCAGGACTGCGCTGCTTGCTAAGTATAGGTCTCCCTTCTTCCCCAACGCATTTGAAGTAGCACATTGTCTATCAGCTAACCAGATCCTCATGTCCTCAAGTAAAGTGCTAAGGGCTTCTTCCCTCACCAAAAGGTCTGCCAGCCTTTCAAAAGTGGTGACCTGACATCCACTCACCCACCTATGGAAATAAGTGCTCAATTCAGCAAAACATTCACACACACTTTCATTTGCCTTGCGTCTGTGCTCACGAAACTTTTTCCTATACATTTCAGGTGTTAGCTTAAACAGTTCTAAAAGACATTTCTTTACAGCAATATAATCAAAACATGCAACATCAGATATTTTGGACAGAACAGTTACGGCTTTACGGTGGAGTAAGGGGGGGGGGTCAGGAACTGTACCCAGAGCCCTTGGTCAACTTCATACTGTTTACATACCCTCTCAAGCATATGAATGAATCTATCAAAATTATCCCCCTCTTTAAACTGCGGAAGAAATGTACTGACCTTTTGTGCTTCTGGGGTCCAGTTGCTCCCTTTCGCATTACCTCCATGACTCTGGCGAAGAGTCACCATCTCCTTCTCATGCTGCCTCTTTTGTACTTCAGCTTGCAGACGTAACAGTTTCTCATTCTCCTCAGCCTGCAGACGTTGCAGTTTCTCATTTGCTTCTAATTCTACACGCCTGGCCTCCAACTCAAGTCTCTTTAGCTCCAGCTGGATTTTTAAGTCCACTGCAGAGAGGTTGAGCTGGCCATTCTCTGAGGGAATTATATTTCCACTGCCAGTCTGATTGTCCTCCTGGTTGTTTTCTGATGCAACTGTAACCAAGGCTGTAATCAGGTCTGCCTTAGTCAGGTTTCTATGTACCAGTCCCCTAGCTTGGCACATCTCCGCCAGCTGGCTCCTTGTCAGCTTTCCATACTCCTCTGCTGACATGCTGCCTGCTCACCCTAACTAAGCTAACAAAAGAAATAAAACAATTGTGATCTGAATGCTGAGTATTCACTGCATGGCTGTTTTGGAGTACAAAAACACCTTCAAAGCTCACTGTACACAAGCTACAGGATTCACTCTACCCTCACCACTACAAGCCAATTAGTATTTGCCAACTAATTAATATGTGATGTGGATATCCCACCACTGCCAAACACAAATGTGAGGATATCCCACCACTGCCACCACAAATGTGACGCCCGTGCCCTGGCCCAGCAATCAAGGAGCCTCAATCCTCACCACTAACACCAGAGAAGAGCGTCTCATATATGAGAGGAAAGGATAACAAATACATACAGTAAGTGCAATTTCCCTTAAGAGCACACAGATCATAGTCAATGTGGGGCTGGTCACTCCCTTGCTCCCCAGGTCCCCAATAAGACACCCCACTGGCACAGCTATAGGGTCCAAAGCTCAGCCTAGTAGTTAAGCTAAAATCTCCAGCACCCTCTCTGTCCAACCAGCACTTCGTGTCCCTGTCCAAGTAGCTGACACACACACACTTTGAGATAAGAGTTTACACAACCACCCAGTCACTTCTGGGGAATGCTGGCACAGGTTCTCCAGCTGTGCCCCTTTTTACCCAGACTATACGGTAGTACCAGCTGCCATCACCCACTAATAATTATCAGTTACTCAAAGGCCCTTAAAAGGGTGTCCAATTATTACTGTGCAATATTATCCATTTGGTAGATGTGACTGAACAGTCTCAAGGCTTATTAGAGTGACCTGGTAAAAGATCCTTATATACATCCAATGTACTGTTAGAGCATAACTTATCTCTACACAAAACAGCCACAGCTAAAAGGTTTTAAAATATTTAATAAGTAATTAAAACCACAAGACAATACTTTCTACTACACAGTCAGTGCTAGTCAGGAGTTCAGAGATCACACAGAAATACTTAAAATAAATCAGTAGTACAGTTCGGACATCACAGAAAAACAGTCTAATCTTTCTAGCTATTTACAAGAAAACACACTTCTAAAATAACTTGCATATAGAGTAAGGCAGAGTGCTGTGAGTTGGATAGTCCAGACAAAAAATGCTTAATGCCTTCTGATTCTCTCTCTTTAAATTGCTTTTGCAGTTCTGATAAACATTGCATCATTTCACACTTTCCTGGTGTTCCCAGGTTGACAGAAATTGCATTTACATTCTTTTACACTTAGAGCAGTAAAGGACATTCCATATGTAAATTCTGATCATTAACTTTAGCCTTAAAACAATAGGCAGGAAGCATTCATCTAGACTTTTCGGCACCACTGTCCACTTCAAAGGGTCACCACATGCTTTTACTGGGTCAGTAGAGAGCACTGTTGCCACAGTTTTGTAACATAATTTCCTTACTTTTAAGACAAGAAGCCTGTACTTTACATTTATATTTACAAATGAGATAATTCCATCTGACTAGGCTGGCAGCCTTCACCCTTCTTTACCAGTCTTCACAACCTCATTGCCCTTTTGTCTGTCTGCTGTGTCCAAGATCTTTCCAAATTTTCTGGCATCAAGTAATTGCCTTTTTTAGGATCAAGGTCCTTTATTTTTATCATATTTGGACAACTGCATCATTTTAGGTATCCTCACAGGATGGGGCAAGCAGGGCAGAAAGCCTACCTTCCACCAAACACGAAGGAAACATACCATGATTACTTCCTGCACTTAGCAACCAAGAGATTACAGTAAGACAGTACTCTGGAATCTAGGATAAGTGGCATTGACCTTTATTGTGCCTCATGCCATATTCCACATGAGAAAGATGCAGTGAAATCTGAGATCCACATGGGTTTAGCCCTCCCATCTTCTAGAGAAAGTAATCCATTTTCACTTTTGGGCATTGCCAGAGAGGGAAAATGGTGAGACAAGCAGAGCAACCACAACTTTGGGCTCCATTTTACTCAGAAAAGCCCTTCTATAGTCAAAGCTGAAAACATAGATGTAGCCTGGGGAGCATAAGGTTAGAACATGAAAGTCCAGGGGGTGTGGAATGCTCCACAGAGGAAGTAAGTATTGATTCTGGGCCACAGAACCTTCAGCCAAATATGGACAGAAAGCATTCTGCAGGTAGTAAATGACAATTCCAAAGTGATGTGGTATATCAGCAAGGGGGATATGTGATCCTACGATCTGTACAGATCACCAATGACAGCTTGGGATTTGGCAGTGGAACACAATGTTTATCAAAGCAGCTTGCATGTCCTCTGAATAAAATACTCTGGTGGACCGACTAAACCAATCAGAGATAGACCCACATGAATGGATGTTGCACAGTGATGTCATCAGCTGGTGCACAGTTGGGTTTATCCCTGAGATGGACCTTTTTGCTTCACAGGACAATGCAAAACTATGCCAGTTCTACTCAAGAGCACCTTGCAAAAGCACTTGAGTGGTAGATGTTTTATTCATAGACCAGACAAGTGTTTTTTTTAATGCATTCCCTGTGATCCCTTCCACTGCAGGATGATCTAAAAAACAAGGGGAAGCGAGGTCTAGGATGCTCTTGACAGCACCCTTTTGGTTTAGGCAGCACTGGTGGTCCTTGATCATGCGGAATGCCCAGGGGAAACCATCATGTACTGCCAGCATTGGTGGGCCTTATGTGCCCAATATTATTTGTGAAGCTAGGATACTAATCAATAGCCGATAACTGCATATCCAAATGAAGAGGTTTACACATTGGGTTCAGTCCAGATGACAGGACCAAAAGAAGGTAGCAGGCATGCCCCTGATCCTCCACTACCTCCCTGAACTATTTGAGGAAGGTTTGGCTTGCACATCAATTTAAGGTTTGTCTCTGCCATTTCTGCTTGTCTTTGCCTAGATCTGCTCTTGGCTAGCTTGAGACTCATTAAATACTTGTCTAGGAAAGAGAGAGCTCTTCTGGAGCATATATTATGGCTTAGGAAAACTCTGGGCACTTTCTGAACTGGCTCCATCCGTATCTTTTAACATTTTTAGCCATCAGAGAGCTGTCAACCAATACACAGAAAAGGAATCTTGTGATGTGAAGTTGTTCAATTTCGCCGTTTGTTCTTGCACGTGGGTACGGAGCCAATCCATCAGCTCCGAGACGGCCGCTTTCCAAGCTCAAGATCTTTCAGTAGCTCGAGGCACAGTACCTATCCAATGATGCTCTCTGACTAACCCTCAGATCTAGTTTGCCGATGCAATGGATCCCAAGTCTTCAGTGTGCTCGAGCCAGTGAAGGTTTATAAAGAAGTAATGTGATAGTGTTCAATCTCGCCGTTTGTTCTTACACATGGGTTCGGAGCCGATCCTCGCGTCCGCCTCTTGCAAGCTCTGCATCGAAGAAGCTCGAGACAATCTAATACCCACAATCCCCTCTGCCTTTACCTGAGATCTAGTTTGCGCTGCTGCGTTACACGCTGGGAGCTAGCTCAAGCATCTAAAGTTAAGATATAACTTAATTTGTTATATTTTATTGTTTTTTTTTGTTCTATTTGATATAACTTGATATACTGAGTGATTGTGTGTTGAGTGGCTTAAATTCTCGGTACCGTTAATCTTATTAATCGGTTAGAGTTTTCGGGGCCTACAACCCTTCTTAAATTTAAAAGGATTTGACATTTAAACCGGATTTGACACTTTTTTCTCGGATTTGACTATATTACTGGACTTGTCTTTTTCTTGTAAAATGTCTGATAAGGTAAAATCAGGATTTAAGCGTTGTCAGTGTGGCCAGAACATGTCAGTGACTGACAACCATAGTTCCTGCGTCTACTGCCTTGGCCCTCTCCACTTGCAAGAGGACTGTTCTATCTGTCACTCTTTTAGTGGGAGGGTCATGATAGATAGGCGCAGGAAACTCATGGACAGAGGTTTATTAAAACCTTTTCAGGAGGCTCTGGATGCTTCTGACCAGGCATCGAAATCCTCTAAGGAATCGAAGGCCGGAGCCCAAGTCATCGGCCGAGCTCTTCAGCAAAGTTAGATCACCGGTTCCACAGACTTGGGGCCGAGTGTTCAACTGGTATCGGTTCCTGAGCCTCGAGTCTTGGAACCGGTGATGGAGCTCCCTCCGACCTTATTGAGGTCGGCTCCGTCTTCGCCTTGACGTTCTTCTTCCAAACTCTCTGATATCGATGTGGATCGTGTGGTGCAGAAGTTATTGGAGCATTCGGCCCTGTCTAAACTTATTTGGTTTCCACCCAGTTGGTGTCGAAACTTGAAGGCCTCCCAGTGTCTCCATCCATTCCTCCTCCGAGACCTGTTCAGTCTTTGGAGCCGGAAGAGGCTGATCTTCTGATTGTGGAGCCCTCGGGTCCAGAACCATCTTTTCTCGGTCTGTTCCTCTCACCTCGACTCCGCTGTCCTTGGTTCCGGGGCGAGAGTCGAACCGACGTTTGGTTCCGACTCTTCCCTCGGGCCTCGGCGGATCGATTCGGCTCCGTCCTCTGGGTCGATGCCTTGTGCCTGTGTCGGGATTCTTCCCATTTCTTGAACCGGAGATTTTTCGATGCGGGACCGGGGCTCGACCTAATGAGGAAGGTGTTGTCTACCCAGACAACCACATCAGTGGAAGCAACCTCTCCTCCCCATAAAGGGCCGTTATCCTCCTCTGCACCCACGGCCACATCCAAGCGTCGGGCACCAGTGTCTCAGCCACCCCTGGAGGGTGCCCCTCTTCCTCGGAGGCTTCTTCGGATGCTCCCCACGAAGAAGTCCCTAGGAAAAGATTGTGTAAGAGGAGACACTTGGATTCTCCACAAGAATCCTTGACATCTGATACTGACTTAGATGAGTCAGAAGGGTCCCCTAAGTCACCTTCAGAAGATGTCTCTTTTTCGGACATATTGGAGATCCTGAAACAGAGAGGTGACTGGCAGTCCCTTCCCCCTTCTGAGGATGAGTCAGTTTTGCTGAAGGCATTTGGTGCTCGCCCTTCTTCCTCCTGGGTCACTCCTCCTTGAATTAATGGAACTAATTGCTCGAGGGCGGGAGGCTCCTGACACAGTGGAACCAGTCCCAAGGAAACCCAGTAAATACATCACGGCACCTCAGGACAAGACCTACTTAACAAAAGGAGTTCCAGTAGACGCTATGGTGGTGGCAGCGGCCACGAAAAAGGAGATGTCAGAGTCTTCCTCATCTGTCCATCCCCCTAATAAAGATTCTAGGACGATGGATAGGTGCGGAAGCGCATTTTTAGTTCAGCGGCTTTTTCCATGCGATCCCTGAACTATTTGACCCATTTTACACGTCTACAGAGGGATCTAGTCAGAGTTGGGAGATACCCTCCAGGGTACTACAGATGTGGCTGTCTCAGAGAAAGTGACAGCGCAACTTAATACCCTTACATCCATTGTGAACTCGTCCATGAGGCTGATTTCCTCGCCGAAGGTTCGAGTAGGGCAGCAGCTTCAGCGATTGCTCTTCGCAGACAATCCTGGATGCGCTTATGTTCCTTTGCGGAAGCCTTCAAGTCTTCCTTTACTAACGCCCCATTTGACGGTGCCACTCTCTTTGGCCCCAAAGTAAAGGAGACCCTTACCCGGTGTGAACAGGAGGGAAAGACTCTGTCTGCTGTCGGAGTCCATTTTTCCACCCCAACCAGACCGTACCCCAAAGGGCAACGTGGTGGAAAAATGTGGTTTCGAAAACCCCAAGGATCTTTCCCAGGCACACAGGGAGATGCCCCCTCTAGAGGCAGAGGAGGGGGCAGAGGTGGAAGACGCCGCCCAGGCGGCAGAGGGGGTCCGCAACATCAAGGTGACAGGGATACACTCCCTGGTAAACCTTTCCAGCACTCCTGAGAGGAGGCCCGACTGTCCTGCTCTGGAGGCAGTCGGGGTCGCTAGCTTTATACCCTCAGGCCTGGCAAAATATAACTACAGACAAGTGGGTAAAAAGCGTGGTTACCAGAGGTTACAACATACCCTTTCTATCCTATCCCATTCCAAAGAAAAGACTCCCAGATGTACCGCCCCATCTGCGAGAGCCAGCAGCTATAGAAATTTCAAAGCTGCTAGAAAAAAAGAGTCATCCAACCAGTCCCAGCGGACCAGCAAGGATTCGGGACTTACTCAAGGTTCTTTTTAGTTCCAAAGAAAACAGGGGACTGGAGGCCCATCCTGGACCTAAGCTACCTCAATACCTTCGTCAGGAAAGAAAAGTTCCAAATGGTCACGCTTCAATCGATCCTTCCATTCTTACAGAAGGACGACTGGATGTGCTCAACAGATCTAGAAGATGCATACTACCACATCAAAATGGCCAGGGCATCCAGAGATCATTTGCGCCGGCTGGGGGCCAGTCACTTTCAATTTCGAGCCCTGCCCTTTGGTCTGACCTCAGCCCCCAGGGTCTTCACCAAATGCATGGCAGTGGTAGCGTCTCACTTGAGGCGCCAAGGATTCCAGGTGTTTCCGTATCTGGACGACTGGCTCCTTTCTGCCACCACCCAGCGTCAACTATTACAGGCCAGGGACTTTACCCTTCAACTGTGTGTTCACCTAGGGATTTCCGTAAACTTCGAAAATCCTTGCTTCAGCCATCACAAAATATCTTGTTCATAGGAGCAGAATTAAACACAAGTCAGTTAATTCTAAGACTTCCCCCAGAAAGGATATTATCACTTCAGACTCACATACTTCTACTTTTGTCAAGGAAATCTCCAGCAAAACTGGTACTGAAGGTTTTGGGACTCATGTCAGCCTCCCTTATTGCAATACCCTTGGGAAGGCTGCACATGAGAGTCCTACAATGGCTGCTGTTTGCACAATGGTCGTTCAACAACTACCTCTAACACACGAGATTCTTATAACGAAAACATGCAAGACACATCTAAACTGGTGGCTTCAACGCAACCTTTCCAAGGGAGACCATTTGTGCTACCCACCTACAGTTACGGTGACCACGGACGCTTCCCTGATAGGGTGGGGGGGCATCTTTCAGGGACAGACAGTCCAAGGCGAATGGACCAATTTGGAGTACAATCTGCACATCAATGTTCTAGAGTTGAGGGCAGTGTTTCTAGCGTTGCAACACTTTGCTCCCCTTCTTCCTCTAGGAACTATTGCAGTTCAGACGGACAACATGTCAGTAGTCTGGTACATAAACAAGCAATTATCAGCTATGCAGAGAGGCCATGAGAATCTGGCAGTGGGCGGAGTCCACGGGTCGCTTTCTAATAGCAACGCACATCCCGGGGTCATCCAACGTCATAGCCGACAGGCTGAGCAGAGCAATTCTGTTACCGCACGAGTGGTCCCTAAAACAGTCAGTGGCGAAAAGGATTTTTCGCACGTGGGGCCAGCCTTCCTGCGATCTGTTTGCGTCTCCAATGAACGCCAAATGCAGGAGCTACTTTGCCCTATTACCCCTCCAGGGAAGTCCCCAGGGGCGCACTGATTCACGATTGGCCCCGGGACTCCTGTCGCATTTCCTCCATTTCCCTGATATCAAAGTTTCTCCAGAAAGCCAGAAACCTTCACAGGACAGTAATCCTCATTGCCCCATTCTGGCCTCGTCAAATTTGGTTTCCCTTCCTGAAGACACACTGCATTCGGGGACCCTGGATTCTGGACCCAGAGCCAGATCTATTGACTCACTCGTCAGGGGCTCCCCATCCCGCTCCGGTCCCTCCATCTAGCAGCTTGGTTGCTCCAATTCCCAACTTAGCCAGGTCTGATCTCCTTTCGCCAGCAGTTCGAATATATTGGTGGCTTCTCATAAAGCTTCCACTACTAAAACATATTCTAGTAAATGGAAGCGATTTGTATTCTGGGCGAATACACAGCAAGTGGATCCTTTTATAGCTCCTTTGAATAAAATATTAGAGTTTTTAACGGACTTATTCCATCAGGGTGCTTCTCCTGCTACACTAAGAGTTCAACTGGCTGCCATTTCAAATTTCCATGTGGAAGAATGTGGGGCTCCTGTTATGGCCCACAGACTTTGTAAAGCCTTTTAAAAGGGTTTTCATATTAGACCACCAGTCAGATCTCCTACGTCACCTTGGAGTCTAAACTTGTTATCTAAATTAATGTTGCCCCCCTTTGAACCTGCCTCTTCTTGCCCATTAAAATTTTTGTCCTGGAAGACTCTCTTTTTGGTAGCCATTACTTCCGCTAGGCGAGTATCTGAACTTCAGGCTCTCTCCATCAAGCACCCTTAGACAGAGTTTCTCTTCGAACTAATTCATCCTTCCTCCCTAAAGTGTGTTCTATTAACAATATTAATCAGTCCATTGAATTACCCACCTTCTTCAAAAATCACTCCAACAAAATGGAGTATATGTTGCACAAATTAGATGTTCACAGACAACTAAGATTTTACTTGGATAGAACAAAAGATCACAGAAAAACTGATCAACTTTTTGTGGCCTTTGCTGATAGCAGGAAAGGACTAGCGGTTACCAAAAGAACTCTTTCTAAGTGGCTAACGGATTGTATAATCTATGTCTATGATTCCTCAAATCTAACTCTCTTACACAAACCCAAAGGACATTCCACAAGGTCAGTGTCTACATCTCTGGCTCATGCAGCCCGCCTACCACTAGACGCTATTTGTGCGGCTGCTACTTGGTCTAAGCCACATACATTCATTTCTCATTATAAGGTAGACAAGGCTTCTAGGGACAGAGCAACCTTTGGTTCCACTGTGCTCAAGAACGTCCTTCCGTGAGTTCCTCAGGAACAAGGAGCTAGGACGCTACCCATGTGTAAGAACAAGCGAGATTGAACACTACCACATATAGAAGTTATGTCCTTACCATAACGTTCCATGTGGAGTGTTCATCTCTTTGTTCTACATTCCCACCCTCCCCTTAAGAAGAACGTTCTTTTGATGCCTGGCCGAGCATTCTGCTACTGCTTTGCAGATGTTGTGACATAGTTGGCATATATATATATATATATATATATATATATATATATATATATATATATATGTCTATTTGTTCTTTTATATATATAGTTATGTATAGACTCTTGTTTCTGTGCATATGTGATGTAAGCATGAATGTGCTCTCTCTGGAGATTGGTTTGCTTGCAAACTAGATCTGAGGTAAAGGCAGAGGGGGATTGTGGGTATTAGATTGTCTCGAGCTTCTTCTCGATGCAGAGCTTGCAAGAGGCGACGGAGCCGAGGATCGGCTCCGAACCCATGTGTAAGAACAAAGGCGAGATGAACACTCCACATGGAACGTTATGGTAAGGACATAACTTCTATTTTCTGCAGCTAAGTTTACTTTTTATATATATGTTTTTCTACCAGTATTCCCTTGTTATACTATCTCTTTTTTAGGGCCTTGTCCCTGTTTAGTGTGTTTTATTGGAGCGAGTTGCTCTTGGGCCTTGCCCTCTCTTCAGTTGGTTGCATCCTTTGCTATAGTTGTACAGGGATCTATCTTTTTCTCCTATCCCACTTTTTGGCAAGATTGTTATTTGATTATTATTGGATTGTACTGTTGTACTTTATATTATCAGGGATCTGATAATTGTGTTTTCTCTTCTTGTGATTGGATAGTACTATTGTACTTGATATTATCAGGGATCTGGTAATTGTGCTTTCTCTTGGACATGATGGCTAACCAAAAGCAAAAGTCTGTATTTAAAAGATGTGACTGTGGCCAAAAAATGTCAATAACAGAGAACCACATTTCTTGTGTTTATTGTTTAGTTCGTCTCCATTTGCAGGAGGATTGTTCCATCTGCCACTCTTTTTTAGTGGCAGAGTTCTGTTAGAGACACATAGGAAACTTACTGATCGAGGTCTCTTAACACCTGAGTTTTCAAGGAGCTTTGGACAAGTCCGACCAGACCTCTAAGTCTTCGAAAGGGTCGAGGTCATCTCGGGTGTCCTCGGAGTCTAAGTCTTTGGCTGCGAGCACCTCTGCTAAGGTGCGGTCACTGGTTCCGAGGTCTTCGGAACTGTGTGCCAAACCGATGATTCGGAGCCAACCTTTGGTTTTGGAGCCGGTATCGAAGACTTTAAAATCTCCAATACTTAGGTCTGTAGCTTCTTCTGCCCCTTCGACCTGCTCATCAAGGATGTTAGATATTGATGTGGACCGTGTGGTGCAGAGGCTCTTGGAGAACCCGGCATTGGCAAAACTGCTCTCGACTTCGTCCCAACTGGGTCTGAGCCCTGTTCCCACCCCATTGCCTGTGACTACTCCTCCGCCGAGCCTACCCAGGCCTTCAGAGGTGGAAGATTTGATGGTTGTGGAACCCGTGGAGCTGACTCCTGTTCCAGTGACTTTGGTTCCACCCACCCTGACCTCTTCGGTGCCATCCGAAGAGTCTCTCATCCGACACTCTCACGTCTGTTCTGGCGGGGGGGGGGTCGAACTGACACGTCAGTTCCGACACTTCCCCTTGGGGCTTCGGCGCAGGTGAGCTCAGCTCTGTCCTCTGGTTCGGAGGCCTCAGCACCTGCAAGGCCTCCGTCTTCCTCAGAACTGGTGGCCTCCTCTGTCCGAGAGTCCGGGACCTTTGATGCCATGAGGTGGGTGTTGTCTGTTCAGACCCACACTACAGGTCTCCTCTTCCTCCCTGAAGATGTTGAGTTCTGCCTCTTCGTCTAAAGCACAGACTAAGCGACGAGACCCAGAGCCTCAGGTATCCCCTTTGGGTGAACCCTGCTGTACTTAAACTTCACCAGCCACCCCCACTGATTAAGTTCCCAGAAAGAGACTCTGCAAGAGGAGGCATTTGGATTCCCCTCAGGAATCCTTGACATCAGACACTGACTTAGAGGAATCGGAAGGGTCCTCACGGACCCCCTCAGAGGATGTCTCCTTTGCAGACATCTTAGAAATACTTAAGCAGAGGGGCAACTGGCAGTCTGTTTGCCCTACTGAGGACGAGTCGGTGCTCCTGAAGGCCTTTGGGTCTCAGCCCTCCACCTCCTGGGTTACTTCGCCCTTCGAACTAATGGATCTGGTCGCTCAAAGGGCATGGGAGTCCCCTGACACCATGGAACCAGTCCCACGGAGGCCCAATAAATTCATTACTGCCCTTCAAGAGAAATTGTTCCTCACCAAAGGAGTCCCAGTTGATGCCATGGTGGTGGCGGCAGCCACCAAGGAAGAGATGTCAGAGACTATTACTGTCCATCCTCCTAATAAGGATTCCAGGACGATGAACAGATATGGGAAACACATTTTAGTTCTGCGACATTTGCCATGAGATCGCTGAACTACTTGACCCATTTTACTCGCCTTCAACGAGATCTCCTTCAAGAACTCTGAGATACTCTAAAGGATAACACAGATGAGGCTATTTCGGAAAAGGTTACAGCTCAGCTTTCTACCTTTAATTCTGTCATCATCTCATCCATGCGGCTCATTTCCTATGCAGCCAAGGAATCGTCGAGCAGCAGGTTCAGCGATTGCTCTGCGGAGACACTCCTGGATGCGCTTGCGCTCCATTGCGGAAGCCTTCAAGTCTTCCTTTGTCAGTACCCCATTTGATGGCTCTTCATTGTTTGGGCCTAAAGTCAAGGAGACCCTCACTAGGTGTGAGCAGGAAGGAAAGACTCTGTCTGCCGTAGGAGTCCGTTTTTCCATCCCTATTAGACCATACCCCAAAGGGCAAAGAGGTGGAAAAATGTGGTTCTGGAAGTCCCAAGGAGCTATCCAGAACACATGTAGTGAACTCCCATTATTGCCCCCTCCTCTGCCCCTGAAGGGAAGACTCCGCTTTGGCGGCAGAGGTGGTCCGCAGAACCAGGGTGACAGGGAGCAGTTTCCTGGCAAGCCCTATCAGTGCTCCTGAGAGGAGGCCCTACTGTTCTACTCTGGAGGCTGTTGGGGGTCGCTTGGCTTTGTACCCAGATGCCTGGCTAGGAATTGCATCATATTCTTGGGTACTAAACATAGTTACCAAAGGTAATCTCATTCCCTTTGTAGAACCCCCGTTGCCCACAAAAAGAATCCCTGATGTTCCACCCAGTCTGAGGAATCAAGCAGTCACAGAAATCCAAAACCTGCTAGAAAAATGTCATCCAGCCAGTCCCGGCAGACCAGATAGGATCCGGAACTTACTCCAGATTCTTTTTAGTTCCAAAGAAAACAGGGGACTGGAGGCCCATTTTAGACCTCACAAACTCAATACATTTGTAAAGAAGAAGTTCCGGATGGTCATGTTTCAATCGATACTCCCGTTCCTGGGAACGGGCTATTGGATGTGCTCTTTAGATCTCAAGGATGCATACTACCACATCAAAATGGCCAGACCATCCAGAGATCACATGCGTTTCCGGCTCGGGGCCAGTCATTACCAATTTTGAGTTGTGTCCTTTGGTCTCACTACAGCCCCCCCGAGTGTTCACCAAATGTGTGGCAGTAGTTACGGCTCACCTGAGGTGTCTAGGATTCCGGGTGTTTCTGTATCTGGATGACTGGCTCCTATCCGACACCACTAGGCATCAACTCATTCAGTCCAGGGATCATACGATCAGTCTCTGTTCTCGGTTAGGAATAACCATAAATTTCAAAAAATCTGCTTTACCATCGCAGCATATCTCATTTATCGGAGCAGACCTAGACACCACCACCGCCCTGGTCAAATTACCTCTAGAAAGAGTCACCCCTCTAAGAAATCAGGTGTCCTGCTTGTTACAAGAAAAGAAGTACCTGCTTCTCAGGTGTTAAAACTCTTAGGCACAATGGCAGCTTCCCTCATAGCAGTACCTCTGGGCCGGATGCACATGCGGATACTCCAATGGTTGCTTTTCACCCAGTGGTCCTACCAACAGCTCCCGATGTCATTCAAGATTCTGTTGACAGAGCTTGCAAGAGAGACCTTCTCTGGTGGTTGAACAGCCACCAGGTGACAGTAGGTCGACCATTTATATTACCCCCTCCAGTAGTCACGGTGACCACTGACGCTTCCCTGATGGGGTGGGGTGGGCTTTTTCAGGGAAAGACTGCCCAAGGCACCTGGTCAGAGATAGAATATCATTTGCACATCAACGTCCTGGAGTTGAGAGCAGTGCTTTTAGCTTTGCAGCACTTTCATGACTCTCTACCTCAGGGGACGATTGCGATTCAGACAGACAACATGTTAGTCTGGTACATCAACAAACAGGGGGGGAACCAAATCTTACCCCTTATGCTGAGAAGCTTTGAGGATTTGGAAGTGGGCTGTCCACCAGGCGCTTTCTATTAGCAACGCACATCCCGGGGAAATCCAACATGATATCGGACAAACTGAGCAGAGCGATTTTGTTACTCCACGAGTGATCCCTCAAAATGTGGCGGAAAGGATATTCCACAGATGGGGCCAGCCTTGCTGCGACCTTTTTGCATCTCCGATGAATGCCAAATACAGAAGCTACTTTGCCCTCAACCCTCCACCGGGCGCCAGTCCCAGGGATTCACTCGTGCACGATTGGCCCTTGGGTCTCCTTTATGCCTTTCCTCCAACCCCACTGATTCCCAGATTCTTGATGAAAGCAAAGGGCTCGGGAAGGACAGTTATTCTGATGGCCCCTTTTTGGCCTCGGCAGATATGGTTCCCCTTTCTTCATCAATACCAACTGGAAGAACCTTGGTTTCTGGACCCAGTGCCAGACCTTCTGACGCATTCGTCAGGAGTTCTTCACCCTTCTCTTCAGTCCCTCAAACTGACAGCTTGGTTGTTCCACTTCCAAACCTAGGTAGGTCATATAATCTGTCTTCCGAAGTTCAACATGTTCTAGTTTCCTCTCATAAACTCTCCACTACTGTACAGTAGTAAATGGAAACGTTTTGTTTACTGGGCCTCTCAACGCAATATTGATCCCTATGTTGCCCCTCTTGATATGGTTCTGGAATTTCTCCCTACGATTTTTCAGGAAGGTGCTGCAGCGGTCACGAGTTCAATTGGCCGCTATATCTAATTTTCACTTGGGGACTGAAGGGTCTAATCTTATGTCACACAGATTATGTAAAGCCTTTTTGAAAGGGACTCATCACCTAAGGCCACCCATCAGTTGCACCATGGAACCTAAATTTAATATCATCTCAGCTGATGCTTTCCCCCTTTGAGCCTGCATCCAAGTTCATATCTTGGAAGACATTATTTTTGGTGGCTATTACTTCAGCTCGTAGAGTTTCAGAACTTCAAGCTCTTTCTATTAGGCCCCCCTTACTTGGTATTTTTTCCTGATAGTGTCTCTCAGGAGAAATCCCACTTTTCTTCCGAAGGTCTGCTCCGAGACTAATCTGAATCAGTCTATTCAGTTGCCTACTTTTTTCAGCCATCATTCTAATAAAATGGAGTATATGCTACATAAACTTGATGTCCACCGACAGTTGAGATTTTACTTGGATAGAACAAAGGATTTTAGAAAATCTGAACAGCTTTTTGTCTCCTACGCTGATAACAAAAAAGGGCTATCTGTGTCTAAAGTTACCTTGTCTAAATGGTTATCAGATTGCATAAAGTTTGTATACTCTTCAACTAATCAGACCTTAGAATACAAGGTGAAAGCTCATTCCACTAGGGCAGTATCCACATCTCTAGCTCACGCAGCTCGTTTGCCTTGGGACACAATTTGTGCAGCCGCCACTTGGTCAAAACCACAAGTTTATCACTCATTACAAAGTGGACATGGCCTCCAGGGACAGAGCTTCCTTTGGTCCCACTGTTCTCAGGAATGTTTTCCTGTAAGCCACCCAGGATTTGGGTGCTTGGGACGCTACCCACTTGTAAGAACAAGTGGAGAGCTTGAACAACTTCACATAAAGAAGTTATGTTCTTACCATAATGTTCCATGTGAGTTGTTCATCTCGCTTTTGTTCTTACATTTCCCACCCTCCATCCCCCTCCGGATTCTTGAAGATCGGTTACGACTGGAGGTTTGGTTTGTCTACTGTTCTTTACTTCCACCAGACTTTCTTCCTGTGGTTAACTGTACTTATGTTTTTGTATGTTTTTTGGGCGTGCCTTCGTTGAAGGTTGGGCATCGGGCTGGCAACTTGACATCATAAAAACCAACTGCCAATCAGCGGACCGGAGTTCCGCTGTGGTGACCCCTAACTGGGAAAAGCCAAAAGACAAACAACAACACATGTTGACATTCTGGGTATGTTAGGCTGTTCCTATGTTGCTGGATTTAGCAAACTAGATCTGAGGGTTAGTCAGAGAGCATCATGGGATAGGTACTGTGCCTCGAGCTACTGAAAGATCTTCAGCTTGGAAAGCAGCCGACTCGGAGCCGATGGATCGGATCCTTGGAATGTTATGGTAAGAACATTTTTTTTCTCGCACAAAAGTACCTTACAGCCAACATGTTATTTTAAGATGACTTTAGTTGTCTTCTACCAGATTTGCCTGTCATGTCTTTGCAGAATTGTACTGAATTAACAGCTATCCTGTACTACAAAAGATTTTAACAAGTCGATGTTAATTTTGTTTTGCAGGCAGCTAACAGATGCTATGTACCAGAATGGTAGTATAAGCTCAGGAGAGGGATTTGACATGAGTCCAAGCTTCCCATCACCAACAGCATATGATTCTGGATCTCCTGTTCCCCCCATGTCCTTGGATGACAGCCTACCTCCACCTCCTCCTGATTTCAGGTAATAGATTCCTAAATCTGAATGTTGCAAGGATGGACTTGATAATGAAACTTGTAGAGATGTGTAACTAGTCTTTTATAGACTGAGTTTTACTGGGTTATGATTTTAGTAATGCTAAAGTTGCATGAAAAAGGAATTGATTATTGCTATTATGAGCCTATTTTTCAAACATTTAACGGAGTCTTTCTTTTAATGAGTGAATGCCTTAATAATATTTAATTCATTCACACTTACAATGCTGATTGTGCTGTGCTCCATACCTACAGCAGTAGTTGAGAAGGGATGTCTTAACAGTAAAATGCTATTATACGGATACACTAATAGAAAAGCTCGAAACCAGCAAGCAGTGATACTACCAATTTATTCCTGTCATGGTATTAGAAACCTAGAAGACTTGGAAAATTTAAACCAAGAGCATGACCTGGTTAGTGTATGTTCTGCACACAATTTAGTGCTGTAAATTTGTATCTCATGCTCATTCAGTACAAACAGAGCAGAAGGGGCTGCACACCTAAGTGGCAAAACTGCGCTTTATGTAAATTTATAAGAAAGTGAGAGAATCACACTGGGTAACCATCAGGTACCAGGGGTGAGGAAGAAAGGTCATTTTTATCTTTTGAAAGAACCCCTTTTGTTTGCATAAAAGGAAAGATGGTAGTGAATGTTGAGAAGAGAAGGTTGTGCATGGGGCAGGAGAAGAAATGCAAGTAGCAGGCTTAGACGCACAAGACAGACACAAGGTCAGTTGACATTCGCAGGTGGGGACAAAAGTGGATGTACAGAGACACAAAAAGTGTAGACAAGTGGTGATGGGGATGGTTGGACAAAGAAATGGCAAATAGACATTGCTTCCTTGCTCAGAGGTGGCTGTGGTGGCCACTGACATCCCAACACCAGTCACTTTGGTTAGTGCAGGCAGAGTCAAGCATAGTTGTATATGCTTTTCTGCTGTGGCTGTGGACCTTGGACCTGCAGAAGGATGAGACCTTGGAAGAAATTATTATACACGCATGGAAGCAACACAGTTGCAGTTGCACAGTGAACTGCAACAGATCTGCTTACACACCCGGCTACCGAGAGAGTTTGGCCCATCTCTTGCTAGGTTCACCCATGCTCGGTTCTTGCTATTCCACATATGAAAAACAAAACGCACTCTTAAGAAGACATGTAAAACAAGTAATGTGACAGAACAGTGTAGTACTGGAAAAAATTAAAATGCTTACAATACAGCTCTGGCTGTCTCTCCTTAACTTCCACTTCACAGTCTGGAAATGGGGAAAAATGGTGCTGTATCAGGTCACTGTAGTGATGACAGCACTGGTCACTCAAATGGTCTCTCATCATCCTACTAAGTGTTTGCCAATCTTACTTCATCCACACTAGGCATAAACCTCTATGTCACTAGGTGGGTTGCAAACCGGCTCACTAATAGAACCCACACTGTGAAAGTAGCGGACTCTAAATCTGTCTACCGACCAGTTACAAGTGGAGTCCCACAAGGATCGGTCCTGGGTCCTGTACTGTTTGGCATTTACTTCTCTGAAGTTCAAGTCGATGCAAAGGGACTCTGGCTGACCAGGTTTGCAGATGATTGCAAACTGGGAGTCATTATTGACTCTTCAACTGATGTAGACATTCTAAAAAAAGGCCTTACTCTGACAAATGACTAGTGCCAGAACCATGGCCTTAAGCTCAATGCCACAAAATGCATAGTCATTCCCTTTGAGATAAACTCTGTGCCCATGAACTACCACATTGGCTGTAGTCCACTATAAACACCGAAGGTGTGATAAGAGATCTGGAGACGCAGGTTGACAGCAACCTCTCCTTTGACAGCCACATTGCCACTGTGGTCAGAAAGTCCTATGTGATGCATCTCATCAAAGAGCTTCTCATCCAGGAAGAAAGAGGTCATAATCCCTCTCTACTCATCCTTCATTACAGTTATTATAGAATAGAACACCCCATTTGGCATGTACCTCATTAGACACCTTCAACAACTGGAAATACCACAAAAGTACCTCACTAAGAGGACCCTGGGCCTTAAACACATGCCCTATAAGGATAGACTCAAGAAAACTCCAGCTATACTCTTTCATATCACCTACTTGGAGGCAATCTGTGCTTGACCTACAAAGCTATGTCTGACCTAGAGCTGTTGCATATGCTACATCTGAAGAAATCCCAATCCCTCCATGCCACAAGCTCCAGGGACCTCAACCTCATTACCACAATAAACAGAACATGCTGGAGGGACAGGTTCCTAACCCAGAGACTACCCGTGTTCTGGAACAGACTTCCCATTCACATCAGGCAGAGCACCTCACTAGCACTTTTCAAGAGAAATCTTGACAAGTGGATGGGCAATAGAAAATTCATCCCGGGGATTACTTCAGTGGCCCTGCTTCATAGGGGCACTGGGAACTAACGTTGGGCAGCATGATGCCAGGGAATCTTTTTGGGCTAGGCTTACATAGACCCCAGGGCTGTTTGCCTAGTACATGCCTATGAACCTGTGAGCTTATAGTGTTTTAGTGCTTCAGGCATACATGTGGCATATGCACAGGTCTACTAGCCATGTGCGTGTAGGGATCACTGTGAAGCTTGTGGCTACTACCACTATGTCTGTGTAGTGAGCTATGGTAGCAGTTCAGAGACAGTAATGATAAATGGTCTCCATAACATAAGCACTGTGCTAATTTGCCCATGTTAGTATGACAAAATGCTGGCACTATTTTCTGCAGTTTCACTGAGTGCCACGTAACTGTGTAACAGAGCAATTTCAATACACACTCCAATAAACTTGCAGCTTTACATAGTTAAAGGAGGAGTTCTGCCTGGTAAAGTACATATCCGTAAGCAGAACTCTAGTAGTAGGTGTTGGTCACTCTGAGGCAAACATTGCAGTGTAATGGGTCACTGAAAATGTAGAACACTGGTATAGCACCCTATTTTCTGCCTGTGTTTTTTTATTTCTTGGCTGGGCAGCCATATACAATGGAAACATGAATGACATTGCACAGGGATTTGAGATTCCAGAGCCAGATGAAAAGCATGACTGCAGTTTGTAATGGGTAAGCCCTGTGTACAGTAAATAGGTGCATAAATGGGTAAAGTACAGAAACTGAAGGAAGTGTGTAGGTTTTGCAAAGCTTCAATTATGACACACACAAAGATGCTTGGGTGGGGTGTGTGATGGTCAGAAGTACTGGGCATCCCACAGCTTGCCATACACAAACACTGATTTGGATGTTTTGCTCAAAGGTGTGCATATACCTACTTGGCCACCTAGTGGAGGCAGTGGCTAAAGAAATTCACAGTCCAAGAGAGCAAATTAGTTCAGTCTCTCCACATACACGTCATGTGCCTTCTCAAAGTCTGATGCCAGCAAACAGAACTGGGAGCACATCTGGCAGTGAGAGGTGCAGGATATGAATTTTATCGGTGGCCATAATAGATCCCTGCAACAAGTTCAGTGGAGAGCTATTGATAATAGTACTCCATACAAAGACAAGTCACAGTACTCCATACAAACAATGTAACAGTCCTATGATGTGCAGTGGTGGATCACCCACATAGAAGCATCTCATCAAGATAGAGGAGTTTATGGTGCCACTCTGTGGTTAGAAGAGAGAGTAATCATACTCATTTGGGGGGGCTGGCCTAGCTGTTGGTGCTGACTAGTACCAGGCACCAGTGTGTGAGCTTGGGGGTCACCTGGTTAGTAATCTGCACTACATTACAGTGTAGTACACTGCAGTACACTTGAAGAAAAGATTGACCAAGGCCCACTTTCATATCTATCTTTCCAGACACCTCTGGTCTCAACTGAAGCAAGTTATGCAGGTCCCACTGATGGAGAGTACAGCACAATAGAATGACACATAACTGATTTCCCCAAATAACCTGTTGCTTACAATGATGGCAGCATGCTGATGGCACAGTTTAGTGATGCAATGGCATTATCTGCAATATTGTAGGGGGAAAGGATTGCCAGTATTCATAATAGCAGAGGCCTCGCTAGGGCATGAACAGCTTCTACATAAGATTCCTTTGTGGCATCCACCTGTACTTCCTGCATACACAGCAGCCCGTTTGCACAGTCTTTGAGGTCTGCATATTTACTAGAGGGAATAAATGCAGAAGACTGAGGCACTCTCATAACTCCAGGACCATCCCTAATATGGCTGTGACATAAATGTGAAGGTCTGTGATCCAGGCACAATCGGCTGCCATGCACACCATGACAGAGATGGTTAATGTGTACTACTTGGATTCTTTGACAATATGCATTAATTGCGCAGTAACATGTAGAGTATAGTTGACTGTTGGTAGATGTTGCCTCCAAAAAACACATTGTGACTGTCCTCTTGTCTGTCTGTAGAGACCATGCCTTCCATGCCTTCCATGCCTGTGGAAGCGACAGAATGTGGGATGGCTGGATGCAGACCATCTCAAGTCAGACTCCTGAGACTGAGAGAGCTTGTCAACTGTGGGTACACAGCCTAACACAGCTGCTTGTAGGTTTGGGTCATGTGATCTGTGACACTCTTAGTTTACTTCCTGGTATGTCTTACCAGGTTGCACATTCATGTAGTTCTGCCCCTTCCATGTTGCTTGTGAGAACACAGGCTGGTGCTCCAGTTTGTAATCTGCTGCTGTTTTATGGTTAGCAGCACTCCACAAAATCAGCACACAGGACACACCATCACAGTGAATGATGTAAGTTCCATGCTTCTGCTTCTTCTTGCCATGGACTGAATGAAACTCTGATGTGGCAGTACAGTGGGTGATGCCATCCTTCCCACTTTGGCAGTTTGACCCCACTACTGGATAACGTCATCTTTAGTTCCTCACAACACCCCATTTTGTATTGCTGCAGTGTTCACCTCCCATAACTACTCCATTGCACATTGTTGCAGTCCTCTTTCACTGTATCCCTCCCAACCACTCCCATGGCCCTACCCCATCTCATTCATAGTGTTGCACTCACCTATCACTGTGTCTCCCCCCAGTTGTGCAAGTGATAACTGTACCTAGCTTGCTCTCTAAATTGTATGGGTGTGGTTACATCTGATGCTCAGGGTGGCCAGTCTGGATATAACATATGTGGCAGTTTATTCTATGTTACCTTTGTCATGGCCTATAGTTGTGTACCATTGCCAGTGTTGCAATGTGTTATGTCCTCCTCTGCTTCAGGTCTTTTATTCCTGCTTTGCATGTTCCTCACCTGATCCTCCACCACACCTTTCCACTGTTGATGTAATGATATGGAAGGTCTTGTCAAGATACTGATGCTTCAGCTGTTTGTGCGGTGCCATGTTGTGCAGCATTGCATTCACAGTAGAGATCCTGCTGCAGATTTTTGGATTTTATTGCAGTGCCATGTCTGACATATACAAGTATCAGAAGCATCTGCTTTTGTTTTTTTTGCCCAAACCAGCATCACTACATTGCATTTTTGTTGTATTCTACATTATACACATTTAAGTGAATGATCTGGGAAATGAGTATTGGGGGGGGGGGGGTCTTCAACCAGGGCACTAGGGTATATTTGGCATTTGCCTGCAATGCACAAAAAATGTATTGTATGTTGCTTACGCTATGCTTGCATGGTACCTGCATATACATAACTCTCTGTCTAGACGTGCATCTACTTTGTGAGAAATCCCTTTGTAGGTCCTTTGGGTATGTCAGATGTGAAAATCATGAGATATGCACAGACTTTATCTGTAATTCATGTATCATTATTTGCAATGTGAAAGTTAAGCGAGTGGAAGACCTTCTTGTTGATGTAGTACACAAGGCAAGGCATTAATATTAAAGTGCGTGCAGGAATTGTCTCTTAGGAAAATTGACAGTGTTGTAAAATGCCCCTATTGTGCTGTCTTCCGAGAAAAAAGGATGTACCCTTCCACATGATGCAGCTTAACACAGAGGAGCTGGTTGCCAGTTCGCAAAGCTGAGGCCTGCAGTATCTCTAACTTGTCTCTTGTAGGTTGCCTAAAGGCCCCTGCACTTAAGATGGGTAAAGATGCATATACCTTAGTATCCACAGTTATGGTCAATCCCACACATCCTCCTCAGTTACACTTCTGGGCAACAGAGTTCAGTATCTCAGTCTCCCTGTCACCAGGGAAATGGTCCACAGTCTCCTGGTCACTCAGGTAGTGGTATGTCAGGCACTGTCTGTATTCCATTGGTAAGGATGGCCACAGTGCTCAACCCTGCAGACACCAGTTGCAGGGGCAACTGTTAATGCCTACTGCTGAGTTACATGTGTTACTACTGCACACATCACTCCCCCCACATGTAGCATAAATTTTGATGTACAAAGACAGGTATGCAGAGCTGGGACTCTCCATTTATGTGTTTCTGAATTATTTTATCATTTTATGTTGCCTCATTTATATATGTCATGTGGCTGCTTTGGAACTCCTCATTTCCATATTGTTGTGCCCTCAATAGGAGCTGCATACCATGCTGTTCTGAGTCTTGTGTGGTCTCACTGTCCATGTCTCTGAATAACTAGTTTCATGCATATTGCCGCTACCAGTGCAATTTGATTTGCACAGTGTGATAAATATCTGTGAATTGTACACACACATTAGATGTTAATCATATTGACCAGTGCTGTAGTAGCCTTAGCTATATGAGTTATACCCTGCCAAGTGTATAACAGGCCACCTTACAAAGTTTCAGCGCACTTTCCATGCAACCAAACTGTCAGACTGCTTGAGCGGATCTGACTAGAAGACAAGTTTGGGCACCAAGCACTTCAGAGCTTTACTGCCACTAACAAGTATGCTCCTCAGATCCTTTCAAAGATCGATGGTTGGTTTGTGCTGTTCCTTTGCTGGGCAGAAAAGTTCCCTTTGAGGATATAACTGTCAATAAAAAACTAGGGTCACTTTACAGAATAAAAGCCTTCCTAACCCCTCCAGCTAAAATTGCCATAGCTCGCTCTCACCTTCTTTCAACCCTTCTGTATGCATCCCCTCTACTCTCGAATATAAACAAGACTGTCCTTAACAAACTCTCAATTTGCTACAACTACATTGCCAGGTTTGCCACTGGGCTGCCTTTTAGGACACATAATTGTATCAATCTAAATCAGCTTGAGTGGCTTGAACTACCCAGCCTAATCCAGTATAACCAACTGATTATGGCCTATAAAATCCTCTATAATCCGGACAATACTCCTGCACTTAAAAATATTCGATCCTCTAACAAACTACTAATTCAGACTAGCAAAATTAATAACACAGCTGGTGATTCTCTCTTTCCAAACTCTGTAAGTAGATCCTGGAACTCTCTTCCAGCTGATATTACCTTACTTTCCACCTTAGGTCTATTTAAAACTAGACTCAAACAACATTTGTCACTTAACTGGCTATGTCAATGTACCAAGCCTGGCTAACTCTCTCTAGAATGTGTAAAAATCTGTTAAACAGTTTACTGTGTAATTTAATTTAATCAATTAAATCCTGACTTGTGCTCAGGATTAACTGTAACCTGTGGAACTTGTTTAACTTGCTTACTTATGTAATCTCTGTAAATAGTCTGTTTGTAATATGTAATGCTGGTATTATGTAATGCTGTATCTGCTTACCCTCGGAGCTTTTCTCCCCGGGCCTCCGCTGAAAATGGACATGCATCCAGTCTGACTATCCCGGTCAACAAAAGTAAAATAAAAAATAAACTGTCCAGTTAATATTTTTGCCTGTTGTCATGACTGAAATCACAGTAGTGAAGTATTCCTGATATAAGGGTTGTCACTGCTGAAGTCCAGCCTGGGTACCAAAGTTTTACTTTCCCCAAGGTTGAATGTCTGACACCTGACCTCATCTTGTAAGCATAGGGATATATAGACAGACTTACAATTGTGGACCCTCAGACTGTTTCGCTGCCAGACAGAATGTAAGTCGTGTATCCGTCTGATTGCAGTTTTGTCATTGGTACTTTTGCTTCACTTGATTTGTTTATTCAGATAAGTGCCCCAGTGGGGGGAGCCTTCCTTTTTACTTGCACTAAGTTTGTTCCAAGTTGTTCAATGTCAGCTAGGAGGGGTAAATGCAAGTGTGGTAGGCAGATTTCGTACAAGGACTTGCATACAATGTCCCTTTTGCCTAGGCCCAGAATGTGATCACAGATCTTGCTCTGTCAATCATTTATTCCCAAAACCTTTAGGTTAAGGCTTTCCTCTCTCACCACCTTTCTAGAGACTAAGCATCTTAAAAGCTTGGCCCAGTCCAGGATGGCAGATTCCACATCTTCGGACATCCCTCTTTTGTATAAGAAGAAGCTTAAGAGGGCCAGAACTGATCTGCAGTCCGTTATTTCAGACCCTGGCATACCTACTGAGGTTGCAAAATCCACTGTACCCCAAGTTATCTTTCAGTTGCCAGCTACACAGACCCCGTCAGAGGTCAGTATGGTTCCTGAGGCCTTGCAGACTGCCGGTATGTCTGATGAACCATGACTTAAATTTCCGAGAGACCTCATGGCATCCCTCAAATATCAATTAGGGAAGAGATTCCAATTACATTAATAGAGGTTAGACAGGGTTCTGACCCCCCATGTCTCATCCAGGTGGGTGTCATGCCTTGGAAGAAAAATCAGATGACTAGGCATGTGACCTGTCTTTTAGCAGCTAAAGAAAAGGAGTGGATAGTTTTTTTTTTTCGCAGGGTTGTTCAGAGAAATTGCGTCTTTGAAACTTCCTTTGGGTCTCCACAACCACAGGCTACTCCTCAAAAAAGCTGCCTTGGTGTATCTCTTCTGAATAAGATGATTATGATTATGACTATTATTTAGATTCTTTTCAACCACATTCTCCAGGACAAATCTCTGCGGATGAAGGGGGCTTTGTCTGTGGACGCCTATCCTGAGGAAGCTTCCTTTTGGAAGACTGTCCAGAACATGATGAAAATATTTTGAATGTCAATGCACTCACATTTCTGATTCTCAGAAGACTTGCAAAAAAACCCCCCAAAAAATTTCAACCAAGAACTGCAACTCTTATACGACCACAAGATGGACAGTGGCTGAAGCTGACCTCCAAAATGCAGACGGGCATAAAAATAAACTAGAAAATATCTCCACAAACAAAATTTAAGAGCTTTCGTCTTGGACCTTGCCAAGACTTCATCAGAATAAACATTGCAACAAAATCGCTGTTTAAATAGAACATTCTGTTAATTAATACATTAAATAATTACTTTGTCTTATTTTAAAAGGCAAGTACAATTAAATAAATGTTAAAAGTTGTATATAAAATATACTTTAAATAAACCACTTATATTTGTGTAAAAGTTATCTATTCAATGATCTACGTTTTAAAACAGGCAAAATCAAAATAGTTTCATTTACACCTGGTTCCACCACTGAATTTAACAAAAATTGCCATTTCAATTCACATAAATCAAGGCTAGGTTCCCAGCACCCTCCTCTAATGGATTTCTGTACCACTTCAAGTATCCCAAATCTCAATTTTTTAAAACCAACACAAACTACTGAATATCTGTATAAGGCATTATTTACATTCTTTTGGGAAATTGCATAGATATGTTTGTAAATGCGTTTTTTAAAATGCCTTTCAGTCTTATCAACATAGTAAAATTTACACACATCACATACAGCAAGATATACCAGACCTTTTGTCAGGCAAATACCCTGTCTCAAAAATACAGGTCTGGCCATATTAGGAAGACACACAAAGGCTTCATCTAAAATAAGCTTACACTGAGAGCAACAACCACATTTTGTGGTACCTTTTTTGCTAAATTTTCTCTGCAAGTTATCTTCAAACAAAAATGTTAAATTCTTGCCCATTTTATACACAAATTTTGGTTCATTCCCCAAATTCTGCATCAATTCATAGTTTGCCTTAAAATCATCCAATAATTTCTCATTATATCTTTCACTTCCCTTGAACCTTCACTATAAGGGATAACCATATTATTTTTAAATTTATGCGAAGAAGGTGTAGTCTTAAACCCAACGTTCATTTTGCCGACACCTAATATAGGTTTAAACCTGGTCCCCCATGCTTTAATCACTTCATTAATAATATTGCAAATGGGATCTCTTGGATAACCATTTTCCAAAAATAATTTAATAAAAAACATTTCTTTCTTAAAAAGGTCCCACTCAGAACACATTCTTGTAGCTCTCACTAACTGCCCTTTTAAATACGTTTCTCCTAGTACTATAAGGGTGTTGGTTGTTAAAGTCAAGATAACTATTAGAGAATGTGTCTTTCCTAAAAATAGTAGAATGAAATGTTCTATTATCCATGTCTGTACTTATCCTTACATCAAGGAAGTCAGTACTTACACTGGAACTTTTCCCAGTAAATCTCAAGAAGGACTGAAGTGTGTTCAAATATCCAACAAAAGTGTTTTTGTAATGGAAGTGAGTTTTTCCACAAAATAAAAACATTGTCGAGGTAATGGAAATAACTCGCCCATTTATCTTTAAATTCTGCTGGAAAAACATACTTCTGCTCCCAAGCATACATCACAAGGTTGGCATAGATGGGGGCACAACAGGCCCCCATTGCTACGCCCTTAACCTGTTTAAAATAACTTCCTTCGAAAGTGAAATAATTGTTATCCAAAATCATTTCCATAACGCTAAGTGCAAAATTCATCATTGTGCTACTTAAGTTACTCAGATCTTAAATTGCCTCCAAGAATAAATCAAGTCCTTCCTTGTGAAGGATTGAAGTAAATAAGTCCATCACATCCATAGTGGAAAAAACATTAGTAGAAAACAATTCATTGTTAAATCTAGCAAGAAAATCCCAGGAGTCCCGAAGTATGTAATCAGTCGACAAGACAGTTGATTTAAACAGTCTATAAACACCCCCAAGGGATATGTCGTACTACCCTGCGCTGCAGTGATAATTCTGTAAGGGGGATCATCTATATCCTTATGCACCTTTGGTATACCAAAGGCTTGGGGGAATGGTTGGATGTTCAATTTTAAGAAATTTGTATAATTCTTCTGAAATAAATCCCTGAAAAAGGGCATAATCTAAAAACAGTTGTACCTTACGATGGGCAATCATAACCTTATTATATGAAACTTCTGTATATTTATCTGTGTCATAGAATGCGTCAATCAGTTTTGCACTGTAGTCCAGATTCCCAGCTAAAACCATCCCACCCCCTTTGTCAGGTTTCATCACACGGATGGAGTCATCCAACCTTATTTGCTTCAATAAATCCATTTCATACTTGTTCAAATTGTAAAACTACTTCTTACTAATTAAAAGTGAATGGGGCTCCTTTGAACATAAATTTTCATAAGTGGCAATTAATGGGGGGATTAAAAATACTCAACCTTAAAGGCATTACATTTGTTGGTGTTGTGCCCCCATCTACGCCAACCATGTGATGTATGCTTGGGAGCAGAAGTTGTTTTTTCCAGCAAAATTTAAAGAAAAATGGGTGTGTTATTTCTGTTACCTTGACAATATTTTTGTTTTGTGGAAAAACCCACTTCCATTAGAAATCACTTTTGTTGGATATTTGAACACATTAAAGTCTTTCTTGAGATTTACTGGGAAATGTTCCAGTTTAAGTATTGACTTCCTTGATGGAAGGATAAGTAAAGACATAGATAACCGAACATTTAATTCTACTATTTTTAGGAAAGACACATTCTCGTAATAGTTATCTTGACTTTACAGTCAACACCCTTATAGTACTTGGAGAAACATATTTAAAGGGCAGTTAGTGAGAGTTACAAGAATGTGTTCTGAGTGAGACCTTTTTAAGAAAGAAATGTTTTTTATTATTAAATTATTTTTGGAAAAAAGTTATCAAGAGATCTCATTTACAATGTTAGTAACAAAGTTATTTAAGCATGGGGGACCAGGTTTAAACCTATATTAAGTGTAGGCAAAATGAATGTTGGGTTTAAGACTACACCTTCTTTGCATAAATTTAAACATAATATGGTTATCCATTGTGGTGAAGGTTTAAGGGAAGTGAAGGATATAATGAGAAAGTATTGGATGATTTTTAAGGCCAACAATGAATTGATGCAGAATTTGGGGAATGAACCAAAATTTGTATATAAAATGGGCAAGAATTTAAAATTTTTGGTAGAACATAACTTGCAGAAACAAAATTTAGTGAAAAAGGTACCACAAAATGTGGTTGTTGCTCTCAGTGTAAGTTTATTTTAGACTAAGCCTTTGTGTGTCTTCATAATATGCCCACACCTGTATTTTTGAGACAGGGTAATTGCCTGACAAAAGGTCTGGTATATCATGCTGTATGTGATGTGTGTAAATTTTACTATGTTGGTAAGACTAAAAGGCATTTTAAAAAACGCATTTACGAACACATATATGCAATTTCACAAAAGAATGTAAATAATGCCTTATGTAGACATTCAGTAGTTTGTGTTGGTTTTAAAAAATGAAGTTTGGGATACTTGAAGTGGTACAGAAAAGAAATCCATTATAGGGGGGTGGTGGGAACTTAGCCTTGATTTATGTGAATTGAAATGGCAATTTTTGTTAAATTCAGTGGTGGAACCAGGTGTAAATGAAACTATTTCAGTTTTGCCTTTTTTAAAACGTAGAGCATTAAATAGATAACTTTTACACAACTATAAGTGGTTTATTTAAAGTATGTTTTATATACAACTTTTAACATTTAACTGTACTTTTTAAAATAAGATAGATGAAGTAATTATTTAATTGCTTAATGTAATGTTCTATTTAAACAGTGATTTTGTTGCAATGTTTATTCTGAAGAAATCTTGGCAAGGTCCAAGACAAAAGCGCTTAATAAATTTTGTTTGTGGAGTTATTTTCTAGTTTATTTTTACGCCCGTCTGCATTTTAGAGGTCAGCTTCAGTCACTGTCCATCTTGTGATTCTCAGAAGAGGTATTACAGCCTGTTGGAAATAGGTGTATATTCCCCTTCTCCAGTCCCTTTTGCCCTTGAGGGTTTACAAAATGTTTTAGTCCACCTCTTCAGCAGTTAACTCTCAACCACCGCCACCTCCTAAAAGACCAGACAGGTTTTACAGGGTACCTGATGATCGAAAATACTTGTACAAGGATCCAGTGACAGACCCCTCTGCAGGATCTCTCACTTCAGATAAGCCCTCTAAGCTTCTACTTAGTACTCATGCCCTACCTACAGACTAAGATAGTAGGGCTGCAGGTAGATGGGGAAGGAAGGTTTACACTTTTTGCCCTTGCTTTTAGGGCAATTAACTACCAGACAAAATACTTTATCTCAGTCCTGCACTCCTTGAATGAAGATGTTCTTCGTGTTTCACTGTTGCAGTCATCCCACTTGGGTTATCTGCTTGCAGGTAGCCCTGAGTCTGCCCGAATACCAGAGTCTTGGGATTTCTGCATCGGATGCTGTCGATTCTTCCATGACGTCAGGTCGTCAGGGGTATAAAACAGGCAGCCGACGCCATTACATCAGTCTTTCTTGCTGAGAAGGAGCCCGAAGCAGAAGCAGTTTGCAAATGCCGGTCGTCTGCTACCTGAAATTTTCATTTTTTGAGTTTCAAACCTGAAGTCTTCTAAAGCAAAGTACCCCGTTGGGAATTCTTTTTTCTTGCTCTAACTGATGTCAGAAAAAGTTAACAATTGTCTTGCCTGTGGAAAGCAAATACCTCACAGAGATTTTTCATTCTTTCTGTCGCCTGTTTAGTTCCAGATCACGACATTCCTCGCTGTTGGTTTTGTGCCTTGTTTAATGTCCGAACCATTTGTTGTCAGGCTATCTTTGTCGCTAAATTCTTTTGCCCTCGTTCTCTGTATTCCGAAATGGCTTCGATATGCCATCCGACTACCGATCTTCCAAAAAATGTAAAGATAAAGACAGACCGCATAGGTCCAAAACTGCTGACGACCCTTCCGTTAAGCTAGTCGCTAGTCTGCCCGATACTCAGTGAGGCGCCTTTGCAGCCCCTGATGCCCGTTTCTACAGATTCGCAGGCCTCTGCTGAGACCCATTCGGAGTCCGGTATCCCGCGAGATGCTTCTTTAACCATGGAACCTGCAGATGTCTCTACCTTGGATGGGTCCGGAGCCACTGTGCAGGCACCAGCTTCTGAGGGTGCATTCCGACCTACCGATGTTCGCATTAAACTGACAACTTCATTTTTAGCTAAAACTACTGAGATGTTCTTCGTGTTTCACTGTTGCAGTAATTACATTTGGGTAATCTGCTTGCAGGTTGCCCTCAGTCGGCCTGAATAGCAAAGTCTTGGGTCCTGCATCGGTTGCTGTCTCCTCTTCCATGACGTCAGGTAGTCAGGGTATAAAACATGCAGCTGACGCCATTTTATTCAGTCTTTCTTGCCGTGCAGTGCCCGAAGCAGTAGCAGTTCGCAATGCTGGTTGGCCGACTCCTGAAATTTTCGCATTCGAGTTTCAGAACCGAAGTCTTCAACTAAAGCTAAGTACCCCATTGGGGAAACTTTTTCTTGCTCCTTACCGATATCAGTAAAAGCTAATAATTGCATTACTTGTGGGAAGCAAATACCTCATAAGGATTTTCATTTGTACTGTATTCCTTGCCTAGGCCCAGATCATAACATGCCTTGCTGTCGGTTTTGTGCTAGATTTAACCAACGCACTATTAAGCGTCAGTATATTTTTGCTTCTAAATATTTTGGATCCAGATTTAATTACCTTGAAATGTCGTCGGTTAGCAATCCGACTACCAGAGTTCACAAAAAAACGCAAAGAAAAAGACAGAGACAGACCGTCGAGGTCCAAAACCGACGACAAAACTTCTCCTAAGCCAGTCGCCGGTTCACCGGTACTCAGTGAGGCGCTTTCACAGCCCCTGATACCCGCTACTTTTGAGTCTTAGGCTTCTACTGATACCCATACGGAGTCCGGTATGCCGCAAGATTTTCAGAGTATTGAACCTGTGGATGTCTCTCCCTTGGATGGGTCCGGAGCCGCTGAGCAGGCACCAGCTTCTGAAGGTGTTTTCAGGCCTCAACATTTTTATATAAAACCAACGCCAGCCTCAAAAACAAGATCAAAAACATCTATGTCTAAAAAAAAAAAAAAAAAACCGACACATGAGCCACGTGCTCAGGCCCCTATGCCTAAAAAACAGATGATCAAAATGGCTGAGGACTTGATTACCTTGATCAGGAGTTCCCAACCCCCCCCCCTCCTCCTGCTAAGACGCCTAGGCAAGACACTGATTATGAATCTTCAGATCAGATTTCTGTTTCTTCTGATTCCTCTTCTGATCAGGAATTTTCTATTCCACCCTATGAGGATTCTGATGCAGAAGAATCCATCCCGTCTGCATCTCCTCCTGAGGATTATTTTTTTGGAGAAACCTTGCATACTTTAAGGGAACATTTTCATTGGGAGAGTCAGGATTTCTCTGAATCAAAAAAGAGGCTTAGGGATTTCCTCCTCCTTCCTCAGCATAGGCCTTTGGCAATACCTCCTGTATTAGACATTGTTGATGATGTGTTTTCGGAATCAAGCATGGCTCCTGATTCCCTACCTCCGGCTCCTAGTAAGCCAGACAGATACTACAAGGTTCCTGACTCCCACAAATTTCTATTTAAAAATCCTGCTGCTGATCCTGAGACCTGCTGCTGATCCTGAGACTATCTCACAGGGTCCCAAAGGTGTAAAGGCCTCTACAGCCAAAAGTCCTACCCCCTCTGATAGAGATTCCAGAGTACTGGATAGGGGGGAAAGAAGGTTTATACGTCTGCAACCTTGGCAATTAGGGCCTTAAACTGCCAGTTTCATATGCTTAAATATCAACAGCATGTTATGGGCGTATTGAAACAGAAAATTATGCTGATTTCTGATTGTGTGGAAAGTAAAGAATTACAGGAATTATTGCATTCAGTAGAACAGGTTGGAAAGCATACTTTTCAATGTGGCTTTGACTCCTTGGAGGCCTCTTGCAGGGCCGCAGTTACTGGATCTGTGATTAGAAGGCATGCCTGGCTCAAGGAGCAAAATCTGCCTGATCATGTTAAAGCTAAATTGTTGGATGCCCCTTTGCAGCATGATACTCTGTTTGGTAATAAGGGCTGAAGAGGTTTTAAAGAAAGTGGAAGACCAAGCTAAATCTATGCAAACTGTAAAAGATTTCCTACAAGTGCAGCCACCCATGTTCAGTAGGCACTGGCCTACTAAAAACTGGTCCTTTCCTGCGTCCAACAGAGCCTCTCAAGGCAAATCCAGGTGCTCAGAAGGCTGTAGATACCAATCACAGGGTTCTTTCAGGTCAAAGCAATGGGGTGCCTCCACCTCCAAATCTGGAGTAAACAAAGCACAGCCCTGCAGTAAGCAGTCTCAATGACTTCCCTCTACCTTCACCAAGCACTTACCTTTTGGCATCCCTCTTGGGGGAAAATTAGCACTTTATGCTCAAAATTGGCAGTTAATTACCCAAGACAAGTGGGTATTAAACATAATATCCCAGGGGTACCTATTTCATTTCCATACTTTGCCAATTCCAAATGGTTGGCCAGATCTGCCACAAAATCAATGGGCAGAGGCTCAAAAACAAGTTATGTCCCTCATGGATATGAGGGCTATTCAGCCAGTGCCAGAAAAGGAAAAAGGACAAGGTTTTTATTCAAGACTTTTCCTGGTACCTAGAAAAGACCATGCCTGGCGCCCAATACTGGACTTATTGATTTTGAACACGATGTTTATTGTGTTACCCTGCTGCAGTCATCACACTTGGGTTATCCTGTCATCAGGCGGTCCTGCAGACGGCCGGATTTCCAAAGTCTTGGTCTGACGTCGGTTGCTGTCGCCTCATCCCTGACGTCAGTGCGCCAGGGGTACATATATTGCAACTGACGCCATTTTCTTCAGTCTTTCTTGCCGCGTGGTGCCCGAAGCAGTTCGCAAGTGCTGGTCGGCCGACTCCTGAGATTGTCGAATTCTAATTTCAGACCGTAGTCTTCTATAAAGCTAAGTACCCTGTTGGGGAAACTTTTCTTGCCTCGGACCGATGTCAGAAAAAGTTAACAATTGTATTTCTTGTGGGAAGCAAATACCTCATAAGGATTTTCATTCTTATTGCATACCTTGCCTAGGCCCTGATCACGACGTCACTTGTCGTTTTTGTGCTAGGTTTAATAAGCGTACTATTAAAAGACGATTTGATTTCGCATGACACTATTTTGGTAGAAAGTTTAACTATAAAATTCCGTCGGAGATACCGACTACCGGCGTGCACAAAAAGCGCAGGGATAAGGACCGACAGCCCAGGCCTAAGCCAGATTCCGAGGCCTCAGTTGATCCGGTCTCCAGTTCTCCGGTTCTCAGTGAGGCTTCGACACAGCCACTGACTACCGCAGTTCTGGAACCCGAGACCGCTACGGATATTTTGACGGAATGTACTAGGCAGACGCAGCCTTTTACTTCAGGCCCTTCCAAATGATTTACCTTCTAAGGACGTCGGTGCTTCTGAAACGCCATCGGTTTCTGAAAGGCGTTTTCAGACAGACACTCACAGTCAAAACGTTTTCTAAGTCGAAAACTCCTTCTAAATCTAAAAAGACTACACTTCGGTCTCCTGTTCAAGGCCCTATGCCTAAGAAACAGATGCTCAAAATGGCTGAAGATTTGATTTCTCTTATCAGGGGTTCACAGCCCCCTCCTGACAAAAGGCCTAGACAAGAGGAAGATTCTGCTTCCTCTGAGCAATTGTCTATTTCTTTGGATTCCTCTGAGGACCAAGACTATTCCTTCTCTCCTTATGAAGATTCTGATGCTGAGGACTGTATTCCCTCAGCTTCCCCTCCTGAAGACTACTCTTTTGGGGAAACTTTACACACTATGAGGGAACATTTTCACTGGGAAGGTCAGGATTACTCTGATTCCAAGAAAAGGCTCAGAGAGTTTCTTTTACTCCCCCAACACAGACCTCTAGCCATCCCATCTGTTTTGGACATTGTGGATGATGTCTATTTAGAATCCAGCTTCAACCCAGACTCTCTACCTCCTGCTCCGGCTAAGCCTGACAGATACTACAGAGTACCTGATTCCCACAAATTTCTTTACAAAAGCCCAGTAGCTGGCCCAGAGACTGTCTCCCAGGGTCCCAAGGGGGCTAAGGCTTCCATGGCAAAAAACCCAGTACCTTCTGAGAGGGATTCAAGAGCACTAGACAGGTGGGGGAAAAAGGTTTACACCTCAGCCACATCAGCTATGAGAGCACTAAATTGTCAATTTCATATGCTTAAGTATCAGCAATTTCTAATCTCTCAGTTAAAACAAAAGATAACCTCCCTCAACAATCTGAATTGAAAGTAGTACAGGATTTGTTGCACGCCACCGAGCAGGTGGGCAAACATACCTTACAATGTGGGTTTGATTCTTTGGAGACCTCCTGCAGAGCAGCTGTCACTGGATCAGTTATACGTAGGCATGCCTGGTTAAAGGAACAACGTCTGCCTGATCATGTTAAAGCAAAACTACTAGATGCTTCCTTACAGCAGGATGTTCTTTGTGGAGTTAAAGCAGAAGAAGTTTTAAAGAAAATGGAAGATAAGGCGAAATCAATGCAGACAGTCAAAGATTTCCTACAAGTACAACCCTCTCGCTTCAGCAGAAACTGGCCAACAAAAAATTGGTCCTTTCCAGTCACTGACAGACCTCAGAGGGGTAAATACAGGTGCCCAAGGGGCAGAGGACAGTCACAAGCCCAGTATAAACCTCACCAATGGGGCACTCCAACCCAGAAGGGAGGAGAAGACAGGTCTCAACCCACCAGAAGGCAAACTCAATGACTTGCACCTCAGCTGGCCAAACAAAGCTCTTTTGTCAGCCCCCTTGGGGGGAAAACTAACACTTTTTGCAGACAACTGGCACATGGTCACAAAGGACAAATGGGTCCTAGACATAATTTTACGAGGATACAGATTCCACTTTCACACCTTGCCAATGAAAAGAGGAATGCCAAACCTGCCACACAATCAATGGGCAGAGGCTCAAAAAAAATTACAGCTCTCATGGCTATGAGAGCCATTCAACGGGTACTGACTCAAGAGCAAGGCCAAGGATTTTACTCAAGGCTCTTTCTAGTACCCAGAAAGGACAATGCTTGGAGACCAATTCTGGACCTTTCAATTCTAAACACTTACTTACAAGTTCCCAAATTCAAGATGCTAACACTACAGCAGCTACTTCCCATGTTGGGCAAGGAAGCATGGCTGGTAATGTTGGACCTCAAGGAGGCATACCTGCATGTCCCTATCAGACAAAGTTGCAGAAGATACCTCCGTTTCATTGCAGGTTCAACCCATTATCTATTCTCTGCACTGTCCTTTGGCTTATCTACTGCACCCAGAATTTTCACAAAATGCCTGGCACCAGTAATTGCATACTGCAGACAAAGAGGAATTCAAATATATCTATACTTGGACGACTGCCTCATCCAAGCAGAAAGAAAAGACATTCTCTTACATCATCTGGCTTTTGTGAAGCAACTACTAAATTGTTTGGGGTACGCAGTAAACGAAAAGAAGTCAAAACTAGTACCCTCACAAAAAATGACATTCCTGGGTGCCAGCTTGGACACAACGGCCCAGAAGGCTTATCTTACACCAGACAAGCAACTACGACTGACTCAATATTTCAAGACAATGGCAACAAAGACCCAATTAACTGCAAGAAAAATTCTGCAGGCTTTGGGCTTCATGGCATCTTGCATTCTGATAATACCATTTGCAAAACTGCATATGAGGAAATTATAGTGGTACCTAAAAAGCGTATGGTCTCAACACAGCCACAGCTTGGACACAGTGATATCTCTCATTACCTGCCTTCAACAGGAATTTCTATGGTGGTCACAGGCATGTCACCTCAACAAGGGTCAGCCTTTCACCTTGCCCCCAACCAGGCAAACTATCACAACAGATGCTTCAGACTATGCTTGGGGGGCACACATGGCAGGGCAATGCATTCAAGGCCTATGGACTGCAGAACAAAGAAAACTGCACATAAATCAAAAAGAGATGCTAGCTGTACAGAAAGCTCTGACAGCCTTCAAGGATCTACTACATCCAGGACAACTTGCAATAAAGACGGACAGCACCACAGTAATGTGGTACATAAACAAACAAGGGGGCACACATTCCTACCCTCTTTGCAGGCAAGCAATAATCTTATGGGACACTGCTCTGGCCTACCAAGTCCAGTTACAAGCTCAATTCCTGCCAGGACAGAAAAACACATTGGCAGACGACCTAAGCAGAAACATCAAAGATCCCCACGAGTGGAAACTAGACCCACAAATATTTACAATGATAACTCAAAAATGGGGCCTTCCAAATATAGACCTGTTTGCCAGTCCTCAAAACTACCAACTGACAAAATTTTGTACAAGGACATTCCACCATCAAGCTTGGAAAGTGGACGCTCTCTCCTTCAGTTGGAAAAACCTGACAGCATATGCCTTTCCTCCATTACCTCTTCTCACAAAGGTTCTTTTGAAGGTCAAAAAGGAGTAACCATGACTGATTCTCATAGCCCCAGACTGGCCATGCCAGCACTGGTACCTGCTATTGAAGAATATGGCTCACAGCCCACCATGGATATTGCCTCAAATACCTCATTTGCTCATGCAACAAAACAAACAGATTCTACACAACCAGCTCAAAACCTTAAACCTGGCTGCATGGCAAATCTATTAATCATCCAACCAGCCCCTCTTTCACAAGCAGTTCTGGATGTTATTCTGGAAGCCAGGAGGCCAAGCACCAGGAAGGCTTACTCGGACAAATGGAAAAGGTTTTCTGCCGGGAACCAAGCTAAAGGCCAAGACACAACTCAGCCTCATATTCCCCACATTTTGCAGTATTTAGCTGAGATGTTGCACAAAGGACTTTCCTTCTCAATTAAAATCCATGCTTCAGCTATTTCAGCTCACTACGACACAAATCCACCTTTATTTTCAAATCCTCTTCTAAGGCAGTTCCTCAGAGTAGCAAAAAACATTAGACCACCTAGAAGAGCTCCTACACCAACATGGGACCTCAACTTTGTACTGGAAAAACTAACGTTACCTCCCTTTGAACCAGTTTTCTCTGCAGACCTACAGTTCCTATCCTGGAAGACTGCCCTGCTCCTGGCAATAACTTCTGCTAGGAGAGTCTCAGAATTACAGGCACTAATGGCAGTGGAACATTTCCTCATTTTTCATCAAGACAGAGTTTCTCTATGAACTAATCCTTCCTTCATGCCTAAGGTGATTTCCAGTGTAGCTTTAAATCAAACCATCCACCTACCCACTTTCTTCCCCAAGCCACAGAACAAAGGTGAGAGACTCCTGCATTCCTTGGACATTCACAGGCAGCTTCGTTACTACTTGGATAAAACTAAGGCTTTCACAATCACAAAGTGGGTTAAAAACAGCCCCCATAATAGGACAGTTTTGTTGAAACTCGCACAATGGAGCGGCACTACCCTGTGTAAAGTATAAAACTAAAAATAAAAGGTACAAACGCATCCAGCACCATGTAATCCGCGATCCGGGAAGAAGAAGAAACAAAGCACGTGTGTATGCAGCTTGTTGAAAAAGCTTCCAAGTAAACCGACAAAACCGACACTAATGTAAAGAATGTTTTGATTAAGATTATTATTATGTGTTTATGAAAACATAAACATGTGGTTGTTGTTGGGTTAGAAACCGGCGCCAGCGCAGCTTCTGGCCTCCAAGTTCAACGCGTCAACCCCTTACCGTGTCGTTCAAGCGTGAAAAATGTTAGAGTGGTTTTGGTTGCAATGCATCCCCAGTTCGTTTGGTTTTATGTTGCACGTTTAGTTCGTTGGATAGATGGATGGATGTAAAGCAAAAGAGGAGAAAGGCTGGAATTTTCACTTTTTTTTTACACCTTTTTTTTTATTTTTTTTAATCCCACTTTAAATTTAAAAATTACATTTAATTTTATAAAATTTACTAATGTTTAATAGACACATCATAGGTTTAGGTACTGGCCGTATAACTTATCGACTGTATGTGTGAAAGCTAAATGATGGTATCGACTGAGCAACCATTCTCCTCCTTTTAGGTTTGTAAGCCTGATGCCACGATGACACCATAGGGTGTGTGTTCATCGACCACGACTGGGATACAGGTTTTATGGGTTATATATGAACAGTTTTGATATGATTGATATGATTTTTACATATACATTTTACATTATTTTTGTTGTTGTTGTATTACATGTTTTACCACTGATATTGCTGCACAACGAAAAACCACTCATATTTGAATTGGGGGATGACCATCGCAGCCATCACCGCATTTCACACCACGTTGAGCGGTTGGGTAGGTTGGCGTGTGGAATGACTTAGGCTGGTAGTAGGCTTAAAGGTTTAACATTATTTTACCAAACTAAACTAAGTAAAATGTATCATGTTCTTGCATAAGAATTTTTTTAACACATGCCTACTATGGTTGACCTTGGGTAAGGTTTGTTTAGGGTTGCTTATAATTATAATAAATAAATATTGTTTTGTTTGTCACCACTGCTTGCTCTTTATTAGGCAACTGAGAAATGTATTAAGGTATGAACAGTTAATTTTGTTTGTTTTTTGCTTTAAAACTTTCAGTACCAATAGTCAAACCAGCAATCTTATGAAAATTAGGAAACGACATTCAATTTGGTCAATTAATAGTGTATTTGTGATTTTGTGGTGACTTAACCTTGGTACTTAAAACACTGTTTTGCTTGTGGTTTGCTTCTGAACGATTTTACTTTACCAAATGAAACTGTTAGTGTGTTAACGATAAGGGATTTTAAGCAATTAAATTTTTTTAATTTAACCTGTGTTTTTCAGAAAAACTGACCAGCTCTTTGTATCCTATGCTACAGCTTCTCAAGGGAGGGCTATATCCAAACAAACCATTTCTAAATGGATAGGACATTGCGTACGGTTCTGTTATACCCATTATGGGAAACCAGTTCCTCCTACCATTAGATCCCACTCTACCAGGGCAACAGCTACCTCTACAGCCTTTCTCAGGGGGGATCCTACCAAGGAAATTTTAGAAGCTGCAACTTGGAGTTCTGTACACACCTTCACCAAACACGATCACTTACCTCTTTATTCTAAGTCCAGGGCGGGCTTCGCCACTGCAGTTCTGCAGGGCCTCATTGCCTCTACTAACTCTCTATGATACTTCCCCCTACCTTAGCTTTGGGATTCAACCCAAGTGTGATGACTGCAGCAGGGTAACACGATGAACATAGTACAGATGTCATTCAAGAATGCAACTGCAGTCATGACATATGGGTTGTCCTGCCTCAGGCAGCCCTCGGTCGGCCGGATTCCAAAGTCTGGGTCCGACGTCGGCTGATGTCACATTTCTCTCCGATGTCAGAGCGGCTGGAGTACATAAGCATCAGCCGACGCAATCTTCTTCAGTCTTTCTTGCCACGCGGTGCCCGAAGCAGAAGCAGTTCGCAAGTGCTGTTCGGTCAGCTCCTGTATTCTTCGAATCCGAAGTCATCAAAAAAGCTAAGTACCCCATTGGGGACCTTTTCTTGCCACAGCCGATGTCAGAAATTACTGAAAAAGTAAATAATTGTTTGTCTTGTGGTAAACAAATACCTCATAAGGATTTCCACTCTTACTGCCTTCCTTGCCTTGGTCCAGACCACGACATCTCGGCCTGTGCCGCTTGTGCTCGCTTCAATAAGCGCACTCTCAGGCGCCGGGCGGAGTTCGCTGAAGACTTTTTCGGCGAAAAATTCGATTATACAATGCTGTCGGAACTACCGACATCGCAGACTCCTAGAAACGAAAAGACCGGGACCGACATCCTCGGCCCGCGTCTTCCACCGACACCACGCCAAAACCTACCGCGAGTGCCCCGGTACTTCCCCCTACCTTAGCTTTGGGATTCAACCCAAGTGTGATGACTGCAGCAGGGTAACACGATGAACATAGTACAGTTTTGTACCCACCATAAATGTAGATGTTCGAGTGTTCACCCTGCTGCAGTCCAGGTTACCCTCCCTCCAATCCCTCTGATCTACTGGCTAAATCTCTGCTATGCCTTACTGATGTATTTGCTTATAGCTGAAGGGATTTTGTGTTTATGCAATGTTCACACCATTTGGTACTAATTCTGATCACCTTTTTGGGGGCACCTGACATCTGGGGCAAAAATAACTGAAGAAAATGGCGTTGGTTGCAATATATGTACCCCTGGCGCACTGACGTCAGGGATGAGGCGACATCAACCGACGTCGGACCAAGACTTTGGAAATCCGGCCGACTGCGGGACCGCCTGAAGACAGGATAACCCAAGTGTGATGACTGCAGCAGGGTGAACACTCGAAAATCTACATTTATGGTAGGTACAAAACTGTACTTTCCTTGACATTCCAAAATTAAAAATGCTGACTTTATAACAGCTACTGCCTATGCTGGGCAGGAACGCTTGGCTAGTGACTCTACACTTGCGGCATACCTGCATATCCCAATAAGGGAATCGTGCAGAAGATACCTCCACTTCAAGGCAGGTTTTTTGCATTACCAATTCTCTGCACTGCCCTTTGGCTTTTCTACTGCACCCAGGGTCTTTACAAAGTGCCTGGCACCAGTAATTGCATTCTGCAGACAAAGAAGCATACAAATTTATCCTTATCTGAACAACTGTCTCATTCAAGCAGAGAACAAGGACACACTTCTTCAACATCTGGCGTTTGTAAAAAAGGCTTCTAACATGCCTAAGGTACACAGTAAACGGAAAGAAATCCCAACTGGTACCCTCTCAAATAATTACATTCCTGGGTGCAAGCTTGAATGCAACTCCCCAGATGGCTTACCTGACGCCAGACAAACAAAGGCAATTGACAACATACTTCAAACAGATGGCAACAAAAACCCAGTTATCTGCAAGACAAATTCTGCAGGCTTTGGGGTTCATGGCATCCTGCATTCTACTAATTCCATATGCAAGACTGCATATGAGGAAACTTCAGTGGTGCCTAAAAAGTTTATGGAGTCAACATTGTCACAGTCTGGAAACAATGATTCCTCTCATTCCCTGCCTACAACAGGAGTTTCTTTGGTGGGCAGAGACATGTCACCAAAACAAGGGACTGTCCAAACCCTAACTACAGACGCTTCAGATTATGCTTGGGGGGCCCACCTGGTAGGGAGATGCATTCAGGGCAAATGGAGCCCAAAACAAATGCAACTGCATATCAACCAGAAAGAGATGCTAGCTGCTCAGAATGCTCTGACAGCCTTCAAGGACTTACTTCATGCAGGACAACTACTGATAAAGACTGACAACATCACGGTTATGTGGTACATAAACAAGCAGGGGGGTACACATTCCTACCCCCTTTGCAGTCTAGTCATGGCATTGTGGAACACAGCTTTGACTTACCAAGTACATCTTCAAGCTCAATTCCTGCCAGGAAAACAAAATACTCTGGAAGACAACCTAAGCAGAAGTCTTATGGACCCACATGAGTGGAAGCTGGATCCACAAATCTTCAGCATGGTAACACAGAAATGGGGGGGAGCCCAGACATAGATCTATTTGCCTCTCCCCAAAACTATCAACTGGACAAATTCTGCACAAGGACTTATCACAGACAAGCATGGAAAGTGGGTGCCCTATCCTTCAGTTGGAAAAACCTATCAGTCTATGCCTTTCCCCCTCTGCCTCTTCTCTCCAAGGTCTTACTAAAGGTCAGACAGGAAAGACCAAAAATGAACCTAATTGCTCCGGACTGGCCTCGCCGACACTGATACCCAATTCTAAGGAATGTGTCTCAACTCCCTCCTTGGTACTTGCCTCAAATATCTCATCTACTGTCTCAGCAGAACAATCAAATTCTGCACACTTAGCTCCAAACTCTGAACCTTGCAGCATGGCTGATCATTTAATTATTCAAACACCACCTTTTAGTAAATCTGTGATGGATGTCATTTTGGAAGCCGGAAAGCCTAGTACTAGAAAATCTTATGCTGATAAATGGAAGAGATTCTGTGCTTGGAACCAAACACAAGGAACGGACACAGCAAAGCCAGATATCCTTCAGATTTTACAATATTTGACTGAGATGCTTGACAAGGGCCTATCTTTTTCTTCAGTAAAAATCCATGCCTCTGCCATCTCGGCCCATTACAACATGGAGCCTCCCCTCTTTTCTCATCCTCTGCTTAAACAGTATCTTAGAGGGGCCAAAAACTTAAGGCCTCCCAGAAGATCACCAACTCCTGCATGGGACCTCAGTTTTGTGCTGGAAAAACTCACCCTGCCTCCTTTTGAACCAGCAGCTACTGCAGATATAAAATTTTTATCTTGGAAAACAGCTTTCCTGTTGGCAATCACTTCAGCAAGAAGTGTTTCAGAACTACAGGCTCTCATGGTTATGATCCTTTTACTACATTTTACCCGGACAGGGTGTCCCTCAGGATGAATCCTTCTTTTATGCCTAAGGTGGTATCCAGTGTGGCTCTTAATCAAACAATTCATCTGCCAACTTTTTACCCAACTCCGCAGAACAAGGCGGAGCGGATTCTGCATTCATTGGCTGTACACATTCAACTAAGATTCTACTTAAACAGGACCAAATCTCTAAGAAAGTCTGAGTAACTACTGGTGGCATTTGCTGCAGGATCAGAGGGAAAGGCTATATCAAAGCAGAATATTTCTAAGTGGATAAGCCACTGCATTCGTTTCTGCTACTTGCACCATGGTAAACCTGTACCCAAGGGGATCCGGTCACATTCCACCAGGGCTGCCTCTATCTCAGCAGCTTTTCTCAGAGGAGTTCCAACCAAAGATATTCTAGAAGCTGCTACTTGGAGTTCGGTTCATACCTTCACAAAGCATCATCATTTGCCTCCCTTCTCCAAATCCAGGGCAGGCTTTGCTACTGCAGTTCTGCAGGGCCTTATAGCCGCTCCTAATGCTATCTAGTTCCAGCCTCCCATCCATAGCTTTGGGATTCTACCCAAATGTAATGACTGCAATAGTGAAACACGAAGAACATAGTACAGTTGTGTACACTTACCATAAATGTAAATGTTCGAGTGTATTCACTGTTGCAGTCTGGGTTACCCACCCGCCATCCCCCTTTCTATACATTTTCTTTCCTTCACTATACTCAAATGCCTTTGTGGTGTATTTGTTTTCAGTTGAAGGTAAAGTTTGTTTCTAAAAGTGCATTTATATATTTACTGTCTATATATATATATATATATATATATATATATATATATATATATATATATATATATTTATTTTCTCCCAGTTTGGGAGGCACCTGACATCTGGGGCAAGAAAAACTGAATAAAATGGCGTAGGCTGCATGTTTTATACCCCTGACTACCTGACGTCATGGAAGAGGAGACGGCAACCGACGCAGGACCCAAGACTTTGTTATTCAGGCCAACTGAGGGCAACCTGCCAGCAGATTACCCAAATGTAATGACTGCAACATTGAATACACTCAAACATCTACATTTAGGGTAAGTGTACACAACTGTACTTTTCTCAGGCCCAGAGTATGCACTATGCCTAGAAAACCAACGACCAAAGTGCATGCTGAAGCTCCCATGCCACAAAAACAAATGCTTAGAATGGCTGAAGACCTTATTGCCCTAATTAGGGGAAGCCAGCCTTCTCCTGCTAAAAGACAAATAACTGAGTTTTTTGCTGATTCTACAGACCAGGAGTTTGATGACTGACCCCTCTGATTACCAGGACATACCCTTATCAGACTGTGATGATTCAGATGCAGAGGAATCCATTCTCTCTGCCTCCCCTCCAGAGGATTTTTCTTTTGGTGAAAACTTGCATACTTTGAGAGTATTTCCACTGGGAATGCCAGGACTACCCTCAGTCCAAAAAGAGACTCAGAATTTTTAGAGTTGCCTTAGCACAGGCCTCTAGCTAATACCCCCTGTTGTCGATACTGTAGATGTCTTCATGGAATCCAGTCTTACTCCAGACACTTTACCACCACCCCCTAGAAAACCTAACCGGTACTACAGAATACCTGATTCTCATAAATTTCTCTCTAAGAATCCTACAGCAGATCCAGAGACCATTTCCCAGGGACCTAAAGGCATTAAGGCTACTACTACAACCAAAAACCCTACCCCTTCAGACAGGGATTCCAGAGCTTTAGACAGAAGGTATATACCTCTGCAACTCTTGCCATTAGGGCATTGAATTGCCAGTTTCACATGTTGAAGTGCCAGCAACATATTATGGAACTAATCAAACAAAAAAATGGTGTTACTTCCAGATTGTGCAGAAAATAAAGATTTACAAGAGTTAATGTATTCTGCAAACCAAGTTAGTAAGCATACTTTGCAGTGTGGCTTTGATGCCCTAGAAGCATCTTACAGGGCTGCAGTCACTGGGTCTGTACTGAGAAGGCATGTTTGACTGAAGGAACAAACCTTCCCAGATCATGTCAAATCAAAATTACTAGACGCTCTTTTAAATCAGGACTGTTTGGTACCAAAGCAGATGTTCTTAAAAATATGGAAGAAAAAGCTTAAATCTATGCAAACTGTTAAAGAATTCTTACAAGTGCAGCCACGTAGATTCAGTAGGCATTGGCCTTCTAAAAACTGGTCCTTTCCAGCCCCTTCCAGGCCTTCTCAGTCCAAACCCAGGGGAAACAGACCACCCAGACTACAGTCTCAGGGTATACAGAGACCTAAACAATGGAGTGCTCCCATCTCAAAAACAGGGAGTGGTAAGCCGCCCCCTTATGGAAAAAGTTCACAATGACTTTTCAATCCCAGCCCTGCCCAATTACTTGTGCCCCAAGGAGGAAAACTTGCCCTGCATGCAAAAAACTGGACGTCCATTACTCAGGACCGATGGGTCCTAAACGTTGTATCCCAGGGGTACATATTCTACTTCCACTCACTGCCAGCCCCAAGCAGGTTTCCAGACCTTTCTCCAAACCAGTGGGCAGAGTCTCAAAAGCAAGTGCTTTCCCTGCTCAATATCCATTCAACCTGTTCCAGTAGAACAAAGGGGGCAGGGTTTCTACTCCAGACTTTTCCTGGTGCCCAGAAAAGAGGGCTGTAGGTGCCCAATCCTGGATCTATCAATTCTCAACACCTTTCTGGTGGTCCCAAAATTCAAGATGCTTACCCTGCAACGGCTTCTCCCTATGCTAGACTGCCTTTTACTCAACCCCTCGCCATCCAAACCCTGACTACAGATGCATCAGACTATGCATGGGGGGGCTCACATGGCAGGCAAATGTATTCAGGACCACTGGAGTCCAGGGCAGATTCTCCTGCACATTAGTCAAAAAAGAGATGCTCTCACAGCCATCAAATACCTAATCCTTCCAGGACAACTACTTATAAAACCAGACAACACCACAGTTATGTGGTACATAAACAAGCGGGGGGAACCCATTCTTACCCACTCTGCAGGTTAGCCAATGCCATGTGGAACACAGCCTTGAGCAACCAAGTGCATCTACAAGCTCAATTCCTGCCAGGCAAACAAAATTCACTGGCAGACGACTTAAGCAGAAATCTCCTAGACCCACACAAGTGGAAATTGGAGCCCAACGCCTTCAACCTTCAAATCCAGAGGTGGGGGACACCGGATGTGGCCCTCTTTGCCTCCCCCTGAGTACCACCATTTGAGCAAATTCTGCACCAGAAACCATCACAACAGGACCTGGAAAGTGGATGCCCTATCCTTCCAATGGGAAAACCTCTCAATGTATGCCTTTCCCCCTCTCCCCCTCCTCTCAAAAGTACTACTCAAGATCAAACAGGACAGGCCAAGGGCAATTCTTATTGCCCAAGACTGGCCACTCCAGCACTGGTACCCACTCTTACGCAGTCTGACAACAGTGCCACCCTGGCACCTTCACCAGACTCCTACCCTGCTGTCTCAGCAGGAGGGACAGATTTTGCATCCACAGTTGCAAACCCTAAACCTTGCAGCCTGGCTTATCCTCTGAATACATCACCAGCAACCCTCAGCAAACAGGTGCTGGACGTCATTATGGAAGCCAGAAGGCCTAGTACTAGGAAATCCTATACTGAAAAGTGGAAAAGAAATTATTCTTGGAATCACTCTCAAGGAAAGGACACAGCAGTGTCCTCCTTACCTCTAATCCTGGATTACCTAGCAGAGCTACTCTACAGAGGCCTATCCTTCTCCTCCATTAAGATTCATGCCTCTGCCATCTCAGCTCATTATAATACTGAGCCACCTCTTTTTTCTCACCCTCTCATCAAACAGTTCCTGAGAGGGGCTAACAACTTAAGGCCCCCTAGGAGAGCACCCACCCCTGCCTGGGACCTTATCTTTGTACTGGAAAAGCTCACACTTGAACCTGCTGCCTCATTAGAGTTAAAATTCCTCTCTTGAAAAACAGCCTTGCTCTTAGCCATAACTTCAGCAAGAAGAGTGTCTGAGTTACAGGCACTAATGGCTGTGGAACCCTTCATTATTTTCCATGCTGACAGGGTTTCCCTCAGGACTAACCCATCCTTTATGCCTAAGGTGGTGTCCAGTGTGGCTCTTAACCAATCCATCTATTTGCCAACCTTCTTCCCTAATCCTCAGAATAAAGGGGAAAGGATCCTGCACTCCTTGGATGTGCACAGCTAGCTCATGTTGTACCTGGACAGGACTAAACCTTTCAGAAATTCTGACCAGCTGCTAGTCAGCTTTGCTACAGGGGCAGAGGGTAAGGCTATTTCAAAACAAACCATTTCCAAATGGATAGCACATTGCATCCATTTTTTGCTGCAAGCACCATAGAAAATCCTCCCCACAGGGGATCAGACCACATTCCACTAGGGCTACTTGCACTTCTACAGCATTTCTCAGAGGCGTCCCTACCAGGGACATTCTGGAAGCTGCAACCTGGTGTTCTGTGCACACCTTCACCAAGCATTACAACTTACCTGTTTTTTTCTAAATCCAGAGCTGGATTTGCTACATTAGTCTTACAAGGCCTGTTAGCTAGCCGTAACACTTCTTGACTACCTCCACCCTTCCTCAGCTTTGGGAATCAACCCAAGTGTGATGACTGCAACAGTGAAACATGACGAACATAGTACAGTTGTGTACACTTACCATAAATGTAGATGTTCGAGTGTATTCACTGTTGCAAGTCCTGGTTTCCCCTCCCACCAGCCCCCTGGTTTTCTCTATCCTTTCTACCTCCCCTCTCTATGGCTATTTTTAATGGCAGTGGTATTTACTTTTTGCTGGTAGTGTTCCCCACCATATACTAGCTTCCTGTTTGGGGTCTCTTGACATCTGCGGCAAGAAAAACTGAGGTAATGCATCAGCTGCCTGTTTTATACCCATGACGACCTGATGTCATGGAAGAAGCAACAGCATCCGACGCAGAAATCCCAAGACTCTGTTATTCAGGCCGACTGAGGGGTACCTGCAAGCAGATAACCCAAGTGTGATGACTGCAACAGTGAATACACTTGAACATCTACATTTATGGTAAGTCTACACAACTGTACTTTATGCTAGGTCCTACTGTGCCATAGTCAAGGCAACAAATGCAGAATCTACTTTCGCAGAACACTCACGTAGCCAGGCACAGCATTAAGTGCATTTATGATGCCATGGATATTCCTTATCGGCAGCTGCCCCTGGGTCCGTTGTTAGCAGATATGCATACCTTCATAGTCAGCTTATCCCTGAGGATTTCAAATAAAAACATTTAGAATCTCCCTTGAACAAAGTGTTTGGCCATCTGGCTAAAAGTCTGTTCAAAACTTTCCAAGGCAAAGGTAAGACTATGGAATATTACAGGCAGATTCTACTCTCCTCATTTCTCTGATATCATAGGAACTACCCTTCTTAATTTATCTCCTTCCTTAGAAGGGATCCCAGGACAATTCAGAAACCAAGATAACTCCACAGGAAAAGGTAATCTGACAAACCACATAGGGAACATCCAGCTTGGAGTCCTTCATTTGGAAACAAAGATCTGTGACTACCTTTGCAGCACCCCTGCCCCTGTCCTCAGTGCCATTCTTCTTCTTTTGGCTTTTCCTGGTTAGGGGTCGCCACAGCAGATCACCTGTCCGCTCATGATTCGCAGTGGAGTTTTACAGTGTCAAGTTGCCAGCCCGGCGCCCAACCTTCCACAGAAGGCACACACTCACAGCTAGGGCCAATTTAGAGTGTCCAGTCCACCTACAGCACGTCTTTGGGATGTGGGAGGAAGCCGGAGCACCCGGAGGAAACCCACGCTACCACAGGGAGGACATGCAGACTCCGCAGAGATGGCACCCCAGCCGAGGATCGAACTGGAGAACCTCTTACTGTGAGGCAGCAACGCTAACCGCTGCACCACCGTGGCCGGCCATGCCCTCAGTGCCATTACTCCTTTCAAAAGACTTGATGCTCCCTGGCAAGGTGGATAGCAGTTACCACAGGAGAATGGGTCCTGTCCATCAACAAGGATGGTTATGCTATATCCTGGGAAAATACCCCCTGACAGACATGCCACGTCCTCCTCACAACTCACTGTCCTTTCTAGCCCCTGTTTTTTAGGACATCCTGAATCAGAGCTTCATCACGCAAGTCCCAATAGACTTCATAGGAAATGGATTTTCTCCAGAATTTTTCTAGTCCTAAGGAAGGAAGGGCAGTGGAGATCCATGCTAGACCTTTCTCTCCTGAACACTTGAAAGTACCATCTTTCAAAATGTTATCTTCCCACTCTTTTACCTTTCATTCCCCCACAGGCTTTTCTAATGTCCCTTCGTCTGAAAGATGCCTACTTGCATATTCCCCATTCATCCTTGTTGCAAGAAATTTCCACAGGATTTTCTTTGCTGCATGCATTTTCACTTTACTGCTCTGACTTTTGGTCCTTCCACAGCACCAAGTGTGTTCATGAAGTGTCTAGCTCCAGTGGTAGCTTTCTGTCACACTCTGGGGAATTCAGATTTTCCCCTGCATGGACAACCTGTTGATGCCAGTCTCTCTGTCCAGAAGTTCTTCAGTATCTACCCTTCACCTTTCAATGCCTGTCAGGTCCAAAATGCATGCCTTCCTCCCCAGAAGAAAGTTCAGTCTGTTTTTTTTCCAAGATGTTCTTCATGTTTCACTTTTGCAGTCATCACCCGTGGGTTATCCCTGCTGTGGTAGCCCTCTGTCTACCCAAATGCCAGAGTCATTGTTTTTGTGCGTCGGCTGCCATCACCTCTAGTCTGACAGGTCGTCAGTGCTATAAAGCAAGGCAGCCGATGTCAATAGACCAGTCTTTCTTGCCGTGGAGCCCGTAGCAGAAGCAGTTCACATGAGTACTGGTCAGTCGCTACCAGAAGTTGATTTTCAGCCGAAGACGTCTAAAGCCAAGTACCCCAGTGGTGGCCCTATTTTTTTTTTTTTTTTTTTTTTTTTTTTTTTTTTTTAACTCTAACAGATGTCCGAAAAAGTTAACAATTGTCTTGCCTGTGGAAAGCAGATCCGACACAGAGATTTCATTCTTACTGTATCACTTGTTTAGGCCCAGACCACAACGTCCCTCGTTGCCGGTTCTGTGCCCTCTTTAATGCAAGGGCCATTCGCTGTAGAGCTCTTTTTGTAGACTATTATTTTCATGTTCAGTCTTCGAATTCCGATATGGCGTCAGTCAGCCAACAATTTGTTGACATTACAAAAAAAGGTAAAGATAGACGCAGGCCACACAAGGCTAAGCCTTCCGACTACGCTCCTGCTAAGCAAGTAGTCAGTTCTCCGGAATTCAGTGAGGTGCTTTCACAGCCCCTGATGCCAGACTCGCTTTCTACGCAGGCCTCTGCCACGACCCTTTCAGAGTCTGGTATGCCGCAGAAATTCACTTAATCTTCCAAGCTTTTGGCTGTCTTTGCCTCGGTTGGGTCCAGAACCGTGACGCAGGCACCGGCTTTTGAGGAGGCGTTCCACACTACCAATTCTAGACAAAAAACAATGTCTTCTCATCCGATTACTGCTTCTCAGAGATAGACGGATTATCTCAGACCTCAAAGCCAGGCCACTCCTAGGAAATCTACTTCTAGCCACCATCTTGCTACTGCTCCCCCACACCAAACTCAAATGCTTAAAATGGCGGAGGATCTCATCTCTCTTATCCGAGGTACTCAGGCCCCCACTCCTAAAAGGAAAAGGCATCCTTCTCCAGAAATTATGACAGAGTCTGAGGAATCTGATTATTCTGCTTTTGAAGAGGAACAACATCCCTTAACTGTTTGAGGATTCAGATGCAGAGGAATCCATACCTTCTACCTCCCCTCCAGAGGACCTCTTCTTTGGGGAAATCCTTCACTCTCTCAGGGAACATTTTCATTGGGAATCTCAAGACTTCCCACAGTCAAAGAAACGACTTGGAGAGTTTCTGGACCTGCCCCAGCACAGACCCCTGGCCATCCCACCTATTCTGAAAGTGGTGGATGATGTTTTCCATGAATCCAGTGTAGCCCCTGATGCCCTGCCTCCTGCTCCAACTAAACCTGACCAGTACTACAGAGTACCGGATTTTCACAAGTAGCTGTACAGGAATCCTGCTGCAGACCCTGAGGTAATTACACAGGGACCTAAAGGAGCTAAGACTAGTTCTGCCAAGAATCCTCTTCCATCTGACAAAGACTCCATAACTCTGGACAGATGGGGTAAGAAAGTATACATCTCTGCAACCTTCGCTATCAGAGCACTCGGTTGTCAGTTCCAAATGTTAAAATATCAACAACACACTTTGGAACAATTAAAACAGAAGATTGCTACCTCTCCTGACGGTGCCAACTCAAAAGAGCTGGCAGAATTACTACACTCTGCTTGTCAAGAGGCCAAACACTCATTACAATGTGGATATGATGCCTCTAGCAGGGCAGGAGTGACAGGATCTGTTATTAGAAGACATACATGGCTGAAGGGAACAACCTCTCCCTAATCATGTCAAATCTAAACTTATTGATGCACCCTTAGATAAGGAGCACCTGTTTGGGGAAAGAGCAGAAGAGGTGCTTAAAAAGATGGAAGACAAAGCAAAATATGTGAAAATAGTAAAAGATTTTCAAGTTCAACCTCCCAGATTCAGCAGGAACTTCCCCTCTAAGCAACTGGGCTTTTCCTGCACCTAGCAGACGGGGCCAGGGTTATTCCCGCAGGGTCAGGCCATTGAGGCCCCTATCCCAGGGCCAGCAAAGAAGCAAACAATGGACCACTTCCATCTCTAAGGCAGGGAGTTCTAAGCCAAGCTTCTATGGCAAGCACTCACAATGACTTTCCTTCCCCCCTCTGCCCTCATTTCACTCATCAAAAACTAGGAGGAAGGCTCACCCTCTTCAAGGACAGTTGGGTCTTTATAACCAAGGACCAATGGGTCTTAAAAATCATTTGTCAGGGATACAGGTTCTCCTTCAGCAAGCTCCCTATTCTAAGAGGGTCCCCAGACCTCCTCCCAAACCAGTGGGCAGAGGCATTAAAACCGGTCCAAACTCTAATCTCCCAGGGGGCAGTAGAATCTGTCCCTCCAGATCAAACAGGAAAAGGTCTTTACTCCAAGCTGTTCCTTGTTCCCAGAAAAGAGGGCACTTAGCACTCCATCTTGGATCTATCCAAACTGAACACCTCCTTGGTGGTCTCCAGATTCAGAATGCTAACCTTGCAGCAGCTCCTGCCAATGCTCACACAACACTAGACCTAAAAGATACCTATGTCCACATCCCCATCAGTGAATCATGCAGAAAATTCCTGCGCTTCAGAGCAAGCGATCAACACTTTAGTATCTGCTGCTCCGAGTATTCACCAAATGCTTGGCACCAGCTATATAGCATTCTGCAGGCAGAGAAATATACAGATTTACCCTTACCTAGATGACTGCCTCATTCAGGCGGACTGCAAAGAAAAGTTGCTCTAGGACCTTTTTTGTCAAATCACTCCTAACATCCCTAGGGTTCACCATCAGTGAGAAAAAAATAAAAGCAAAACCCCACCAGGAAAATTGTTTTCCCAGGAGCTGTGCTAGACACAGCAACCCAAATGGCCTTCCTATCCCCAGAAGAGCAGAGCTTCCTGCCTCTCTACTTCACCCAGCTGGCTTTCAGAAGTCACCTCACTGTGAGGAAGTTCCTGCAAGCCCTGTTCACATCAGGCTTCACATGAGAAAACTTCAGTGGTACTTAAAGAACCTTTGGTGTCAGCACTCTCTCCCTAGAGACCACTCTTCCTCTGATCCCTTGCATAAGGGCCGAATTTCTCTGGTGGGCAGAGGCCTGTTCCATGAACAAGAGTCTTCCCTTCATCCTCCGCCCTTCTGGCCAGACCATCACCATTGATGCCTCAGACATTGCTTGGGGCACTCACCTAGCAGGCAGATGTATGCAAGGACTTTGGAATGCCCAGCAACTTCACTTGCACATAAACCAGATAGAAATGATGCAGTGCAAAAGGTTCTGACTTCCTTCCAACCCCATCTCAGGCCAGGGGTCAGCACCACAGTATTGTGGTACATCAACAAGCAGGGAGGGTACCCAATCTTACCCTCTGTGTAGGTTAGCCACGAGTGTCTGGCATGCAGCCAACTCCATGGAGCTACGCCTAATTTCCCAATACTTACCAGGGATCAACAACACCTGGCAGACCACCTAAGCAGAAACTTACTGGACCCCCACGAATGGCAGCACCGCAGAGAAATCTTTCTGCAAATCACCCAGGAGTGGGGGACCCCAGAAGTGGACCTCTTTGCCTTGCACCTCAACCACAAGCTGCACAAATTTTGTACCAGGGAGTATCATCTTCTAGGATGGAAGGTGGATGCTTTGACCTTCCCCTGGAGCTCCCTCTTTGTGTACGCATACCCTCCTCTGCCCCATATTCCCAAGGTTCTGATCAAAATGAGAGGAGAGACCAAAGGCCATCCTCATTGCTCCAGATTGGCCAAGACAGCATTGGTACCCCTTACTATGCAGTCTGACCTTACAGCCCCCAAAGCTGCTTTCCCTGATGTTAGACCTCTTGACCCAGGAGAGGGGGGAAGGTACTGCACCCAGACCTACAGAATCTCAAACGTACAGCATGGCTTATATACTAAAAACTAACAAGGAGTCCCTGTTAAGCAAATCGGTCCTGGCCATCATCACAGATGCCAGAAGGCCCAGCACAAGAAAATCATATGCAGGAAAGTGGAAAAGATTCTGCTCCTGGAAATAATCAAAAGGGAGCAGTACCTCCCAATCTTCCATCCGTCTTATCCTGGATTACCTAGCAGAGTTCCTCCATAGTGGCCTCTTTCTCCTCTATTAAAATTTATGCCTAGGTCATCTCTGCCCATTATGACTCAGACCCACCTCTCTTCTCTCATCCTTTGATTAAGCAATTCCTCAGAGGGGCTTCTAATATCAGGCCACCCAGAAGGCCTCCAACGCCACCCTGGGACCTGAATCATGTTTTAAAGAAACTAACTTTACCTCCTTTTGAACCTGCCGCTTCAACAGAATTGAAATACCTCTCTTGGAAGACTGCCTTCCCACTAGCTATCACCTCAGCCAGAAGGGTCTTGGAACTTCAAGTCCTCGTGGCTGTCGAGCCCTTCATAATTTTCCATGCAGACAGAGTCTCCCTGAGGACTAACCCCTCCTTTATGCCTAAGGTGGTATCTGATGTGACCTTTAACCAGGCCATACACCTTCCCACCTTCTTTCCCAACCCTCAAAACAAGGGGGAAAGAATTATACACTGACTAGACGTGCACCGACAACTCTGATACTATCTGGACTGTACTAAGCCATTCAGAAAAACAGACCAGATTCTTGCTAGCTTTGCCCCAGGGGCAGAGGGGAAGCCCATCTCCAAACAAACAGTTTCCAAATGGATTTCACACTGTATCCATTTCTGCTACAGACTACATGGGAAACCCTCCCTAAGTCTGTCTGTACCCACTCAACTAGGGCAACCTCCACACCTTCCTCAGAGGAGTAACTACCAGGGACATCTTGGAAGCAGCCACCTGGACCTCTGTCCATACCTTTACAAAGCATTACCACCTACCTCTCTTTTCTAAGCCTAGGGCAGGGTTTGCCTCTGCAATTCTGCAGGGCCTCCTGACCTGTACCTAGGACTCAACCTATCCTTCCACCCTTTTCTTCAGCTTTGGGAATCCTCCCACAGGTGATGACTGCAACAGTGAAACATGAAGAACATAGTACACTTGGCATAAATGTGGATGTTTCAGTGTATTCACTGTTGCAGTCTTTGTTTCCCTCCCCCCATCCATCCCTATTTAACATTTTCCCCTAGAGGGACATAAGCTTCACAAGGTGGCTTCTTAGCCACTAAGACCACTTCTCTGTTTTTCCCTTGAGCTTCTGACGGGTTAGGGCAAGAAAAACTGATGTAATGATGTCAGCTACCTTGCTTTATAGCACTAACGTCAGACTACAGGAGACTGCAGCCAGCACACAAAAACATTCACTCTGGTATTCAGGCTGACCGAGGGCTATCCCAGCAGGGATAACCCACAGGTGATGACTGCAACAGTGACTACACTAGAACATCTACATTTATGGTAAGTGTACACAACTGTACTATCTCTTACCTGCAGCACACTGCTCAATGAGGTGGATGCTAAGAACTTTGAGTTTGATGACAGCCATCTTCCCTGTGCTCCCACTGATCAGACTTCATATAAGGAAAATCCATTGGTACCTGAAGTCTGTGTGGTTCCAACACTGTCACCCCTTGGACACCTTGATTCCCCTCCTTTCTTGTCTCAAAAAGGAGCTGCTTTGGTGGAAGGGACAGATCAAACTCAACCCAGGACCTCCCTTCACACCACCTCCTTCTGCTCAGTAGGTTCACACAGATGCTTTGAATGAGGTGTGGGGGATAATGGACAGGATCATACTGGGTGCAGAGCAGATGACCTCTGTTCCTGAAGGATCATGCCAGTCTGAAGGAAATGAGGGCCCTTTTACAAGCACTTCAGACCGTCGCCCACCTTTGGAGACTCTGGCCACTCCTGGTGTACACAAACACCACCACAGTCATGTGGTGCATAAACAGCCAGGGAGGTACCAAATCTTACCAAATGTGCAGGGTTTGATGTCCTTTTCATTTTTCCTCAACTGATGGGCTTGGAATTTGCGACTCTTATCTGATTTGGCCATATTTACCAGCTCTTCAAATCCAAAACTCTTGAGCTCCTCCCTTTATCCGTAATGTCCTGCCAACCTAACAAACCTCAGATCTCGTTTGCCACCATTTAGCTTCAAGCACTGATCCTGTAACTTGAGCTTTGGGACTTTATTCCAAATAGTTGAGTTGCATTTTAAAAAAAAACTTTATCCCCATTATTAATTTCACTTTCTCCTACCTTCCTTGCTTCTTGCCCAGGAAGTTAGAATTACAAAGCCCATCTCTACAAAGGGGCCAGTCACAAGTGGAGTCCCTCAGGGATTGGTTCCTGGACTATTCCTTTGTCTCCCTTTCAAGGCTCTAACACCAGTTGTCTGTGTCAGCCCTTCCTGGAGAACTTGTATGGCGGTGTGGGATTCGGTGACTGTTCCTAATTTGCAATCATCTGCTGATTTCTTTCTTTAGTTGCTACCATTTTTTGGTGTTTCTTCATAGCACCATTGTTGATGCATTGATCTGAAGTTGTTAACTTCATTCTATTGCAACCTGTGGGTATTCTGATCCATATCGGATCCGAGCTGGCAACTTTTTTTTTAGCATCTGCTCCGAGCTCCTCCCCTACCCACAATGCACTACCATCTCCTACCTTCCCTCAGATCTCATTTGCCGCGCCATAGTGAGCATCGTGGTCTCCTTTGCTCTGAGCTCAGGGATAGTAAGTCTAAAAATTCTTTGTCTTTAGTGTGTCTGTGTTAGTTGTTTCCCTTCCTCCCCCACTAGTATATCGCGTGTTCGTCAGTTCAAAAAAAAAATTAAATTTGTTATAAAACTCTGTAGAGTAGTTGTTAGGCCTGCCCTTCCCCTACGTGTGTTTGTGTGTGTGGTGATCTTTGTAGGGAGTGGTGTTTGGTGCAGGACCATGGCTGATCAGGCAAAATCTGTGTTTAAAAAATGCAGAGTGTGTGGCCATAAGTTCTCACCGGCTGATGGTCACACTCTGTGTGTAATTTGTTTGGGAGTGTCCCATTTGTCGAGTCAATGTGCAATCTGCACTGGATTCAACCCTAGAGTCCTCAGGGATTGGAAGGCCAAATTGGTAGCCAAAGGCCTTCTTCCTGCATCTCTGCTGGAATCTGCCACGGCCTCGGTACCCATTACTCCCACCCAACATCCCACCCATCCCACACAGACAGGGACTCAAACTCCTATTTCTTCTGGTGCTGGGTCAGGCAAGGAAAAAGCTACAGTGAGTGTAGCAGAGAAAGGTGCAAGGAGGACAGAGACAAGAAAAAGGATAGACCTCGCAAGAGATTCCTGGACTGGGAGCTCTTCCATAATCCCTCTACTAAGTCCAGGAGGCCAGTTTCTCCACGGCTCCGGTCTCATCGTTTTTCACCGGAGCCGCTGGAACCTTCGGATCCGAGGCCTTCCTCGCCCTCACAGTGCAGACCAGCCAGATCCGAGTCTGCTTCTTTGCTATTGACTCTGAGCTTATCAGACTTAGACATGGACAGGATGATGCGGAGATTCATTCAGACCCAAATACAGATGGGAGTCTTGCCAGGCCCCTCTCCCTCCGGAGGGGGGACCTCCATGCCTTTTTTTTCCGCCCCATCTCTCCTTCCTCGATCTGTACGTCGGCTTCGGGGTTCTTGAATCCAAGATTTTTTGGAGCTGGTAGCTCGGCGCCAACAGTTCCCCCAACCTTGACTCCGGCTGTTACCGTGAGCTCCTCTGATCTGACTAGTTCAGAGCCGAGTGACTCTCTAAGCTGTGGACAGGGAGTCAGACCCAAGGGAATGGATTCTTCGGCTCTGCCTCTTTCGGATCCGACCCGTTTCCTCGGACCTCAGGCTACCCTTGCTTCGGCTTCGGTCCCTGCTTTGGATCCGGGGAGGGCTTCCTCCTTGCTGGGTGCCAAGGAGGTACGCTCTCCTTCGGCCTTCAAAGTGGTGGAGAGGGTTCTCTCCCAGGGATTGAGATCCCAGCCCATCCCCTTGGATTCCACCCAGACCCCTCTGGATTTGGCGACGACTCCCTTCATCCTGTCGCAAGGACAGCCCGTGCCAGTGGATCTCCAGGTTATTCCCCCTGAGGAACCCCCTGAGGCTCACGAGTCCTCTTCAGAGAGTCCCACTGAAGTGGGCCACCGTAAGCGCCAGTGCAAAAGGAGGCACTTGGACTCCCCTGAGTCCCTCACTACGGACACTGACTTAGAGGAAGTAGAAGGTTCCCCCAAGTCCCCTCGCGACGACATCTCCTTTGGAGACATCATGGAGATCCTTTGCCATAGGGGAGGTTGGTCAGCCCCAAAACCTTCCGTGGATGAGTCAGTGTTCCTAGAGGCCTTTGGCATGGGCCCATCTACTTCCTGGGTGTCTCCGCACAGCAGACCCCTTGGTGGACCTTATCACCACGCGAGCATGGAAGGAGCCTGACACCATAGAGCCTATCCCCAAATGCCCGACAAGATTTTATTTCCTCCTACTGACAGACAACCTTGGTCAAAAGGAGGCCCAGTTGATACTATGTTGGTCGCAGCGGCCACCAAGAAGGAACTAGCGCAGGAGAGTTCCTCAATTCAACCTCCAGACAAGGAGTCCAGGTCGGTGTATAGGTTGGGGAAGTGCGTTTATTCCTCAGCGACCTTTTCAAACCATGCTCTTAACTATTTGGCAGATGTGATCCGGCTTCAGCGAATCCTTGTATCGGAATTTGCTGAGTAGCCCCCAGAGTCCTTATCGCCACAGGACAAACAGCTGTTCTCTTCGAAAATGTCAGTATCGAACATGTCTATGCGGTTCCTTTCCCATGCCACGGAAGGAGCAGCTAGGGCAGCTAGGACAAGCGTAGCCATGAGGTGTCATGCCTGGCTCAGGTTGTGTCATTTTGCGGACCCTTCCAAAGCGTTGTTTATCAATGCTCCCTACGACGGTTCTTCCCTTTTCGGGAAGACAGTACATGACACACTTGTCCAGAGCAAAAAAGACTGGAAGACTTTGTCTGCTGTCAGGATCCGCTTCTCTAACCCTCAGCAGTCCTTCTCTAGGAATCCGAGGGCAAAAGATGTGGTTCCGAAAATCTCAGTTTTCCTGGGTTTCTCAGGACAACTATTCCCCCAGAGGCAGAGGGGGACAGGATCGACGCCAACCCAGAGGTAGAGGGGGGTCCCAGGAATTTTGGTCTAGGGAACCTTTTTCTGATAGACCCACTCAGCAGCCCTGAGGAGTTGCCCGGCTGTCCTACTCTGGAGGCAGTCGGGGGGGGGGGGGGTTGTCCTTACACTCAGCAGCATGGGAGTCCATAATGACAGATCGCTGGGTGTTACAGATTATATCCAGAGGTTACACTGTCCCATTTGCTGCCCCTCCAAATGTTCCAAAACCCCTCCCGGATGTTCCACCTGCTCACAGGGAGGCCGCAGCTCTAGAGGTTTCAAAGCTGTTTCTCAAACGCGCCATCGAACAGGTCCCCCCCCCAACCAGTCCGGATCATGTGTTTACTCCAGGTTCTTTTTAGTGCCAAAAAAGACTGGGGATCTCGGGCCCATTCTAGACCTATCAACTTTGAACCTGTCTGTCGCCAAACAGAAGTTCAGATCATCACCCTACAGTCCATTCTACCTTATCTCCGAGAGTGCGACTGGATGTGCTCATTAGACCTCCAGGATGCTTACTACCACATCAAGATCCACAGAAGCTTCAGGAGGTTTCTGTGCTTCCGGCTGGGAGCCAGTCACTTTCAGTTCAGCGCCCTACCCTTCGGTCTTACCACAGCCCCCAGGGTGTTCATCAAGGTAATGGCAGTTGTAGTGGCTCACCTGAGGCTTTAGGGTATTCAGGTATTTCCTTACCTGGACGACTGGCTCTTCGCTGTGCCCAACAAGCGTCTGCTTTGTCTGGCCCGAGACTGATATATTCTGTTGGCAGATCTATTGGGCATTACAGTCCCATGTTCAAAAATCCCAGTTGCAACCAGTACAAGTTTTAGACTTCATTGGGGCATGGCTAGACACTTTGCAGATGAAAGTATTTTTAACTTCAGACAGGATTTTACACCTCAGGTGCCACACAGCTCAAATAGCGAACTTCAGGTCTCCAAAGGCGAGCGAGTTTCTCCAGGCACTAGGCTCCATGGCTGCCTCTATATCGATTCTCCCTTGTGTGTGCCTTCATATGTGGATTCTTCAGTGGACTCTGGCTGTTCAGTGGTCTTGGCTAGACCTGCCCATGGAATTTCCGATCAGGATCAGTCACGTCTGCAGGACGTCCCTTTGGTGGTTAAATTCACCGGAGGTTATAGAAGAACACCCCTTCGCATCATCTCCAGTCCAAGCCACAGTGACCACAGACGCCTCCCAACTCGGGTGGGGGGAGGCACTGTTCGGGAAGGGCAGTCCAAGGCACGTGGTCCCAGACAGAGACCAAGTTGCGTATAAGTGTTCTAGAGACGAGGGCAGTGCTATTAGCGTTGGAAGCCTTTCACACTGTCCTCCCTCTCGGATTGATTGCAATTCAATCAGATGACATGTCGGTTGTCTGGTATATCAACAAGCAGGGGGCAACCAGATCCTACCCCCTGTGTCGCAAGGTCATGAGTGTGGGAGTGAGCGATTTCCACCGGTCGGTTTCTGATAGCAACGCACATCCCTGGGCGATCCAACATTTTAGCAGACAGATTGAGTTGGGCTATTCTGATGCCGTACGATTGGTCTCTGAAATACTCCGTAACGGAGGAGATATTCCTTGCATGGGTCAGCCTTGCTGCGATCTCTTCGCATCTCCTTCCAACGTGAAGTGCAGCGAGTTCTTCGCTCTGATTTCCTCACCAGGGGATGCCCCCAGAGATGCTCTAGTCCATGCTTGGCCCCCCGGGCTTCTGTATGCTTACCCTCCCTTGCCACGCATTCCAAAGTTTCTTCAGAAAGCTTGCCGACTGAGGTGCAAAGTTATCCTCATTGTCCCGTTCTGGCCTCGCCAGGTTTGGTTCCCATTCCTTTGGTCTCTTCTCTTAGCTCCTCTGTGGGTTCTGGATCCCCGCCCGGATCTGATCTCCCATCCTTCGGGTGTTCGCCCGCCCGACCTGGGCAGCTTCAAGCTGACAGCTTGGTTGCTTCAGTTCCGTTGATTGCCAGGACTCCCAGTCTTTCATCCCATGTAAAATCCATACTGGTGGCTTCTCTTAAAGATTCCACTAGGAAACTTTATCGCAATAAATGGAACCATTTTTCCATTTGGGCTTCACAGAGAAATGTAGATCCCTTTACAGCTCTTGTTACAGCGGTGTTGGATTTCTTGTCTGGTATTTTTCAGCGAGGAGCTAGCTCCTCCACAGTGAAAGTACAATTGGCAGCCATTTCTAATTTTCATGTTGGTGAAGACATTGCCTTAGCCTCTTCTGGGCTGTGTAAGACTTTTCTTAAAGGCAATTTTCTTTTGCGCCCTCCTGTCAAGGATTCAGTGCCCCCTTGGGACCTTACCTTTGTCCTACAGGCATTGGTGGCTCCCCCATTCAAACCTGAAGCATCGGTGGATTTAAAATGTTTATCCTGGAAGATGGCTTTCCTAGTCGCCATTACATCAGCTAGGAGGGTTTCTGAGCTTCAAGCTCCGTCTGCCGTGCCTCCTTATTTGGCCTTCCATAAGGATAAGGGTCTCTCTCCATACTAATCCTTCTTTCTTACCTAAAGTGGTATTTGAAGCAAACATAAACCAGTCCATTAATCTGCCTGTTTCCTTTCCTAATTTACAAAGCAAGGGTGAGTACAAACTTCATTTGTTAGATGTTCATAGACAGCTTTGCTTCTATCTTCATAGATTCCGCAAGTCTGACCAGTTGATAGTTTCCTTTTCCAAATCCTTTTTGGGAAAAGCTATTTCTAAGGTTTCTTTGGCTAGATGGATCACTCTTTGCATTTCACATGTCTGCAAAGCAAAAGGTTCATCTCCTCCTGGTATTGTTAAAGCTCACTCTACCAGGTCCATGGCGACTTCTGCTGCCTTTTGGTCTAGGGTTTCTTTGGACGACATTTGTGCAGCATCAACTTGGGCCAATTCACATACCTTCATTTCCCATTATAAATTAAACCTGATTTCTAGAGGTAGAGCATCCTTTGGCTCTGCGGTGCTCAGGAATATCTTTCCATAAGGGCCTCCTAGGAGTGGAGTAGCTAGGGCTCTGTCCCACAGGTTGCAGATAAAATGAAGTTAACTACTTCAGATAAAGAAGTTATGTACTCACCATAACGTTCCATCTGAGTAGTTGTACTTCATTTTTCTGCAACCTTGCCTCCCTCCGTCCCCCGGACCTTGTCATGTCCATATACAGGTTTGGTTCATTGGGTTGAGTTGCTAATGTATTTAGTCATAGCAAACTCGATCTGAGGGAAGGTAGGAGATGGTAGTGCATTATGGGTAGGGGGAGGAGCTCAGAGCTTGGAGCAGATGCTAGAAAAAAAAAGTTGCCGGCTTGGATCCGATATGGATCCAAATATCCACAGGTTGCAGAAAAATGAAGTATAACTACTCAGATGGAACATTATGGTGAGTACATAACTTTTTTTTTTTTATATTAATTTCTCACTCAGAGTATTTCTTACACTACCATTGTTGGTAGTTCTACCCTTTTTACTGCTTTCTTTCAAAAAAAAAAAAGAAAAATGTATATGTACATAGCTTTAGTTTCTTTTTTCTTTTTTGTGGACTTGCCAGTATAGCTGACAAGTCTACCGTTTTTAAAAAGTGCATTACCTGTGGGCATAAAATCCCTTAACTCTGATGCCAACAGGGAATGTGTATATTGTTTGAGACCTACTCATTTGGACACGGATTGCACTATTTGCTCTGGGTTCAATTTCAGGGTGGTCTTTATACTTCTGCTTTCATAGCTGGGGCTCAAACCCCATCCAAAAAAACTGGACAAGGGGAAGCCAGACTCTAATTCCAAGGAGAAAGACTCTCATAAGGGATCACCAGGTCATATATCCTCTCCGCTCCTTCATCGGCGCTGACAACTAAGATGTCTAAAAAAAAAAAAAATTTGATCTGACCACTTCGGATCAGATGTTTCTGTAAATCACCCCAGATCTCTACACCTCTATTCGTACTGGAGTCTTTTAGGTTCCCTTCACTTTTCTTGGAGGGATTCCCTCCCAGGCATTCAAGACCTTCTTCCTCTATATCTTCTCTTTGGTATTCCAGAAGTTTATCTGAGGCTGATGTGGATATCATAGCCTAGTAAACACCTATGAACCAATGAACCTAATGACCACAAGTGCACATTTAAGAGCAGCCATGCATCACAAATCTCTGGCAAGTTCTGGTACCCTTGATAAGTGTAAGCAGGGGCTTGGAAGAGAAACGTTTACAAGCAGGGGCTGAGTACATACCTGTCTGTTCAGCAGGTCCTGTTTATATCACAGGCAAGGTTTAAGTCTTTATAAGGGGTAATTCTGGTACTGTTTGTTTTGTGGGTATGCAGGAGATCCATCAGAGTGCGGTCTGACAATCCCCTGTATGTCAGGCATAGATCTCCCCTCAACAGCCTGTAATAAACATTAAGGGATAGGGCCTTGAGACGGTCTGCATAGGGCATTTTACTTGCACCTTGTATTCTTTTAGTGAAGAACCTCTCTGGATGTTCAGTTGTTGGATATGCCTAGTTAGGTACATACCAAAGGAGACATTGTACTCAATGGTAGGACAGATGAATGCCTAATACAGTGTAACAATGACTTCCTTAGACCTAGATGTCACACCTTGGATCCTGGGAACTACTGTCCCATCAGTGTGACTAGCCTGATCTGCAAAGCCATGGAACATATTATCGTGGAACTTTATAAACAAAGACATTGCCAACCTTCAAACACTGGACCCCACCCTGTTTGGGTTTGTGAAGGGCCGATAGTGTCTCCCGAACCTGATTGACTTCTTCAAATTAGTCTCCAGAGCCGTGGATGAGGGTAAGGCAGTCCACACAGCCTATCTGGACCTCGCCAAGGCCTTTGACACCATCCCCCACTCTGGAATCATAGATCAACTTTCTAAGCTGGGCATAAATCCCTACGTCACTCAATGGGTTGCCAACTGGCTTACTGGCAGATCCCACACTGTAAAAGTAGCCAACTCCAAATCCAGCTCCAGACAAGTGGAGTACCTCAGGGTTCAGTCTTGGGAACACTCTTGCTCGGCATCTACTTCTCTGAAGTACAGGCCAACACTGAGGGACTCTAGCTAACAAAGTTTGCAGATGACTGAAAACTGGGAGTCATTATTGAATCCCCAAATGATGTGGTTATTCTACAAAAGGGCCTTAACGGAAACAGATGCTTGGTGCCAGAACCATGGGCTCAAGCTCAATGCCAAGAAGTGTATAGTTATCCCCTTTGGAAAAAAACATATACCCATGAATTACCACATAGGTGGCAGTACACTAAACACCGAAAGTGTGATAGAGACTTGGGAACACAGGTGGACAGTGGTCTCCCCTTTGCTAGCCACATCACCACAACAGTCAGGAAAACCTTCTATGTGGCCCACCTCTTCACTAAGAGCTTTTCATCCAGAAAAAAGGTCATTGTCCCACTGTACTCGTCCCTCATTAGACCCATCATAGAGTACAACGCCCCGTTTGGTATGTACCTCACAAGACATTTGCAATAACTGGAAAGGCTGCAGAAACACCTCACTGAAAGAATCACAGGCCTAAAGCAGATGCCCTATGCTGACCGACTAAAAAAAACTCTGTTGCATATCATCTAATCAGCGACAAACTCTGCTTAACATACAAGGCCATGTCAAACACAGAGCTGTTGAACATGCTACACTTAAAGAAATCCCAATCCATCAGAGCCACACACTCCTGGGACCTAAACCTTGTCATCACAATGAACAAAACATGCTGGAGGGATAGGTTCCTGACCCAGAGACTTCCCATACTCTGGAATAGACTACACATACATGCCAAGCAGAGCACCTCATTGGCCCTCTTCAAAAGGAACCTTGACAACTGGATGGGAGATAGGAAATTTACCCCGGGGATCACGTCAGTCGCCCTGATAGACAGGGCCCAGGGAAGTAAATATTGTGGGAAGAAATAGCCAGGGAATTGTTAGGCTAGGCTTGTATAGGCCCTAGGGCCGATAGCCTAGTACCAACCTATACCTTTGTTTGTTTTTAAGTTGCGCAACATAGAATGATTTCCTCACTACTGTAGACACATGATGGACAAAGGCTAGGTTACTGTCTGTGTGTCCCCAAGTCCCTGACTACTGTGTCAGTTCTAGGGGGTATGTTGTCAGTATGATAGTTACCAGGGGTGGATGACTTCCCAAAGGATACTGTAATGCATTTCTTGGCATTTGGTTTTAGTCCATGGCCATCACACCAGTTTGTCAGCCCTTTCTAGAGAACATTTGTGTCACTGTGGGATTAATTTACGGCTCCCAAGTTGCCATCATCTGCAAGATTAGTTAGCCAGAGACCATTGACATTGGTGTGATTTCAAACAAGTAAATGCCGAAAAGGAGTGGTCCAAGGACCGACCTCTGAGTGACTCCACTTGTGACTGGCCTCTTTCTAGAACTGGACTTCCCATTTCTAACTTCCTGGGTCCTGTCTGTGAGCTTGTTGGCTATCCACCAGGGGACATATTGGTTTGTACCCAACCTCTTGAGTTTGTCAACAATGTCCAAGTGGGTTAATATGTCAAATGTCTTGGCCAAGTCAAGGTAGGCAGTGTGAACCATTTTGCCTTTATCCATTGCTTTAATGACCTTCTCAGAGAAGTTAAACGGGTTGAGTAGGCATGACCTGCCCTTGAAACCAAATTGGGTTGGGTCTGGAAGTTTACTACATCAGTGTTGATAATTTCCATGATAATTCTTTCCATGGCTTTGCATATAAGACTAGTGAGACCTGTGGATCTTTAGTTTCCACGGTCTGTAGATGGGCCTACCTTTGTGCAGAGGAATGCCTGTTGCTGTTCTGCATTCGCAAGGCACTAAGCCTTGTTTGGAGGCTACAGCTGAATAGCAATTCCAGATGGGTTGGTTGGTCATGTTCTGTGCTATTTAGAAGGCATCCTGGGGTATTATCTGGGCCCATTGATGCAGTGTTTAGAACGAGCATTAAGAATCTTTACCCTAGTGATAGCACAGAGGATTATATTTGGTGGTATTTTCTGAGGGAAGTTTTAGGGGGAGAGAGGGGTTAAGTTGGAGCTGAACTTGTTGGACAGTAGGTTTGCTACATCTTTTGGCTCAGTATAGGTTGCTCCATTTACAGTGAGCGAAGTTTTAGGGGGAGAGAGGGGTTAAGTTGGAACTGAACTTGTTGGCCAGTATGTTTTCTTACTACTTTTGGCTCAGTATAGGTTGCTCCATTTACAGTGAGCTCTTCACACAACTGTGTACTTCCTTTGAGGTTGCGTTCGTAGCTAAAGAATGCGTTGTAGTTGTCCTTGGCCTGGGAGGTCAAATTTACCAAAAATTGGGTTTTGGTAGACTTTGTTCTCTGAGTTTCTTTTTTTAGTGTGAGAGCACTTTTATACTGCTAGGTGCTGCACCTCCTAATTTTTGCCATGATTTTTCTTCCTTCTGTTATACAGTGTATTGATTTTGTGTTTCCACCAAGATGGCTTTTTTTTTTTTTTTTAGTTCTGTAGTTTTTCTTAATGGATACAGCTGCCCCTCTGCAGCTATCAACATGCTTACATAGGGTTTCTGTTAACAGTTCTGCATTTGCAGCAGCAGTATTGTCAGGGTTTATGGGAGCTTGAAATTTCGTCAGCTTATCAGTGAATAGCAGGAAGTTAGCTTTAGAGTAGTCCCTGAATGTTCCAGGGTTAGCTGATAGTCATGGTTTTATTTTTACTTCAAAGGAGACCATTTTGTTGTCTGATCTTACCAGGGAAGACATTACACTAGGGGGGGGGGGTGTACAGCACTCGCCTATATTAATGAGGACAAGATCCAGTGTGGTTGTACCCCTGGTTGGTGTATTGACAGTCTACTCCAGGGAGTTTGTGTTTACAAAATCCAGGAATTTCTGTGACTTTGTTTGGTGTCCTTTAGAATTACCAATTAATATTGGGGTAATTAAAGTAGCCTATAAATATGGTATTGGGTTGGCTGGTGAGTGTTTCCAATAAGTTTAAATACGTGGTATGGGTTTCCTGAGTCAAAGAGGGGGACCTATAACTTGCAAGGAAGTAGTATTGTATTTTGCCTGTAGTGATTTGAACATGTAGTAGCTTAAGTGCATTGTCTTGTTTGACCAGCCTTGAGGTATATTTTTTCGATGTAAATTGAGACACCCTCCACCTTTTGTCCCTGACTGTGAAGTAGCTGGTCTAAATGTATGGAAGACGTTATAACCTTTCACTGTTGGTGTGCTCTCCGCGACTTTAAACCATGTCTTAGTGAATGCACAGATGTCATTTTCTAGGGTGAAGAGCGCTTCTAGGGAATAGAGTTTTTTGTTTAGACTCCTAGCATTGAGCAGTAATACTTTTAGATTTTTTTGGTTTTGATTTGATATGTCTGAAGTACTTTTAGTTTGGCATTGCCTAAAAAAGTCACTATGGGGGAAAACAATGATGTCCTTCAAGGATGTATCTGCAGTCATGACATATGGGTTGTCCTGCCTCAGGCAGCCCTTCGGTCGGCCGGATTCCAAAGTCTGGGTCTGGCCTCGGCTGATGTCGCACTTCACCCGACGTCATAGCTCCTGGGGTATAAAGGCATCAGTCGACGCCATTTTCCTCAGTCTTTCTTGCCGCGCGGTGCCCGAAGCAGAAGCTGTTCACAAGTGCTGATCGGTCAGATCCAGAGATTTCAGCTACCGAAGACTTCTAAAAAAGCTAAGTACCCCGTTGGGGACTCCTTCTTGCCTCAGCCGATGTCAGACAAAGTAAATAATTGTTTAACTTGTGGGAAACAAATACCTCATAAGGATTTCCACTCTTACTGCCTTCCTTGCTTAGGCCCAGACCATGACGTATCAGCTTGTTTAGCCTGTGCTTCCTTCAACCGACGGACGCTTAGACGTCGGTCGGAGTTTGCTGAAGAGTATTTCGGTCCCGCTTTTGCATATAAAATGCCATCGGAGACTCCGACTACACATTTAGCCAAAAAGCGCAAGGAAAAGGACAGACACTCGCGGCCCGCGGTTTCGGCTGAAACCACGGTTAGGCCTACCGTGAGTGTCTCTGTTTCGGCTGAAACCGAGTCCTCGGTTCTTCCTTCGGCCCAAAGCATGCCTCCAACAACCGAGGCCTCACAGGCCCCGACTGAGTCGGCTACAGAAATTCATACCATAGAAGCAGGCACACAGGAATTGTCCGACACCATCCCGTTGGACATCTCTACTCCTGCACATGGGGCTGCTAGGCCCCCTGCTTCTATGTCTGTTAAGGCCTTCTCCAGGGCTAAGGCAGCTAAACTTTCCAAGGCCTTACCTACTAAAGTTCCCTCTCACAGGCCTTCCTCCAGTTCTCAGATTCTTAGCCTTGCTGAGGACCTTATTTCTCTGATCAGGGGATCCCAACCTCACCCAGACAGGGCCTCACAACCTCCTCCTGAAAGAAGGCCTAGGACTGAACCCCCTGAACCTCTCTCCTCTGACTATTCCTCGGATGGATCAGAGTTATCAGACCATCAGGAAGGACCATACTCACCTTATGAGGATTCGGATGCAGAGGACTCCATTCCTTCTGCCTCCCCCCCAGAAGAATTTTCTTTTGGGGAAACCCTACACTCAATGAGGGAACACTTCCAGTGGCAGGGTCAGGATTTTTCTGATTCAAGGAAAAGGCTAAGGACTTTTTTACACTTACCACAGCATAGGCCTTTAGCCATACCACCTGTACTATCAGTTGTTGATGATGCATACAATGATGCCAGTTCTGCCCCTGATTCTCTTGCCAAACCTGACAGATATTACAGGGTCCCGGATTCTCACTTCCACTTGTATAAGGCCCACGCTGCAGATCCAGAAACCATTTCTCAGGGCCCTAAGGGTGTTGCAGCTGCCTCTGCCAAAAACCCCTTACCCTTTGAAAGAGAATCAAGAGCATTAGAGAGATGGGGTAAAAAGGTTTATACATCTGCTACTCTTTCTGCCAGGGCTTTAAACTGTCAATTTCACATGATACAGTACCAGGAATTTTTGTTAGATCAGCTGAGTAAAAAGCTTTCCTCTTCTGAACCTTTAGACCATAAGTCACTTCAGGATTTGGTACACAACTCACAGCAGGTCAGTAATCATTTCTTACAATGTGGCTATGATGCACTGGAGGCTTAATTTAGATCAGCTATGACTGGAGCAGTGATTCGAAGACATGCCTGGCTAAAAGAGCAATCCTTGCCAGACCATGTTAAGTCAAAACTCCTAGATGCCCCTATGGAGAAACAAAGTTTATTTGGCTCCCCTGCACAGGAGGTTCTCAAGAAAGTGGAAGAAAAAGCAAAATCTGTACAAACAGTCAAGGATTTCCTGCAGGTCCAACCTCCGAGGTTCAGCAGAAATTGGCCTTCAAAAAATTGGTCCTTTCCAGACACCTCCAGAGCACAGAGGCGCAGAAATAGACGCCCAAGAGGCAGAGGACAATCAAGGGGTGCCTACAGGGGCCGTCAGTGGCAACCTGACAACCAGAGGAGTACCGCCACAGCTACGACCGAAACCACTTCCACAGGACAGACACAATGACTTGGCTCTGATTCCGCCTACCAGGGCACAACTGGAAGCACCCTTGGGCGGAAAGTTAGCTTTATTTTCAAAAAACTGGCATTGCATTACAGGAGACAAATGGACTTTGCAAACAATAGCCAAAGGCTACAGGTTTCATTTCCACACCTTACCAAAAAAGAGAGGAATGCCAAACCTTCCATCAAGCCAGAAGTCAGAAGCTATAAAGCAAATCACCAACTTACTAAGGATGAGAGCAAGAGAAAAGGTACCTTCTATGGAACAAGGCCAAGGATTTTACTCCAGACTATTCCTTGTACCAAGAAAAGAAACTCATTGGAGGCCTATTCTCGACTTGTCCGCACTCAACACATATCTCATTGTACCAAAATTCAAGATGCTGACCCTACAGCAACTTCTTCCCATGTTGGGCAAGGAGTCTTGGCTGGTGACTCTAGATCTCAAGGAGGCATACCTGCACGTCCCCATACGACCAGATTGCAGAAGGCACCTCAGATTTCTTGCAGGATCAGAGCATTATCAATTCTCAGCATTGCCCTTTGGCTTATCTACTGCACCCAGAGTATTCACGAAATGCCTAGCATCAGTAATTGCTCATTGCAGGCTTCAGGGAATTCAGATTTACCCATACCTGGACGACTGCCTAATACAAGCGGACAGCAAGACAAAAATAATAAAGGATTTGACCTATGTCATACAACTGCTGCAAGCCTTGGTATACACAGTCAACTTATAGAAGTCAAGACTAGTGCCATCCCAAAGGATAACATTTTTGGGTGCACAGCTGGACACAATAACTCAGATGGCTTTTCTCACAGAAGAAAAACAAAAGCAACTTCCAGTTTACTTCATGGCATTGACAAGACAAACTTAAACTCAGCTTACTGCAAGGAAAGTCCTGCAGGCCCTGGGTTACATGGCATCCTGCATAATCTTGATCCCACATGCAAGACTGCATATGAGAAAGTTACAATGGTACCCAAGGAAGGTATGGTCTCAACACAGACACAGTCTAGAAACCATGATACCAATCATTCCATGCCTGAAACAAGAATTCATGTGGTGGGCTCAGGCCTGCCAGACCAACAGAGGGTTGCCTTTCCACAAACCACAACCAAGGCAGACCATCACCACGGACGCCTCAGACCTAGGCTGGGGGGCACACATGGAAGACAAGTGTATCCAAGGCCTATGGACCCAAGACCAGCTGAATCTACACATAAATCTAAAAGAAATGCTGGCAGTGAAGCATGCAATCGAGGCATTCAAAACATTCCTCCAGCAAGGACACCTGCTGATAAGGACGGACAATACCACAGTCATGTGGTACATCAACAAACAGGGAGGCACGCATTCCTACCCTCTATGCCGGATGGCAGTGGATCTGTGGAACCTAGGCCTGAATCTCAACATCCAATTGCAGGCCAGATTCGTACCAGGAAAAGAAAATTCACTAGCAGACAGATTAAGCAGAACAACCACGGATGCTCACGAATGGATGCTGCATCCAGACATCTTCAAAACCATAACAAAGACATGGGGAATGCCAGAGATAGACCTGTTCGCCTCCCCACTCAACCACCAACTGAAGAAATTCTGCTCAAGAGAATACCACCCACAAGCCTGGAGGGTGGACTCCCTTTCTTTCAGCTGGAAGGACCTGACAGTTTATGCCTTTCCACCTCTACCATTGATGTACAAAGTTCTACTGAAGATCAGGGAGGAACAGCCAAAGGTAATCCTGATTGCTCCAGACTGGCCAAGGCAGCATTGGTACCCGCTACTGAGAAGCATGTCTCGGACGAGCTCATGGCCTCTACCTCTATGGCCTTTACTTCTGACACAGAACAACTACAAGACCCTGCATCCAAACTTGAAAACACTGCAGCTAACTGTCTGGAAAATTGCATAAAGCAAAACCAACCTGTTTTATCTCAGAGGGTCAAGGACATTATCCTGGAGGCTCGCAGACCCTCCACAAGGAAAACATACTCAGCCAAATGGAAGAGATTCCTCATTTGGAGTGCATCAAAGGGAACAGATGTCACACTGGCAAACCTAGCACACATCCTGGAATACTTAGCAGAGCTGTTTCACAATGGCCTGTCCTATTCTTCCATTAAGATTCATGCTTCAGCAATCTCAGCAGAGTACAACATGGATCCTCCTATCTTCTCTCAACCTCTCCTCAGACAATTTCTAAGAGGGATCAAAAATGTAAAACCTCCAAGGAAACCACCTCTGCCTGCATGGGATCTCAATTTTGTGCTGGAAAAATTGACACTCCCCCCTTTTGAACCAGCAGCATCAGCAGACTTACAGTTCTTATCTTGGAAAACTGCCTTCCTTCTAGCAATCACTTCAGCAAGAAGAGTATCTGAGTTACATGACACTAATGGCAGTGCAGCCTTTTCTTATTTTTCACCAGGATAGAGTGTCTCTGAGAACCAATCCTACTTTCATGCCAAAGGTGGTATCCAGAGTATCCTTGAACCAAGCTATTCATTTACCTACGTTCTTCCCAAACCCACAAAACAGGGGGGGGGAAACTACTGCACACCTTGGATGTACACAGACAACTGCGCTACTATCTGGACAGAACTAAGACCAACAGAAAAACTGACCAGCTTCTGGTAGCATATGCAACAGGAGTGCAAGGAAAAGCAATTTCCAAACAGACAATTTCAAAATGGAAAGGAAATAGAAGTTATGTTCTTACCATAACGTTCCATGTTAGTTGTCTTCTTCTCGCCTTCTTCTTGCTGGATGGGTTCGGAGCCGACCTCGGCTCCGACACGCCACCTCTAAAAAGCTCGAGAGTTGGTTCCACCGGCTCGAGGCTCCCCTTATATCCCACAATTTCCAAACAGACAATTTCAAAATGGAAAGGAAATTGCATTCGATTCTGTTACTCTTTCCATGGAAAGACAACTCCTGAAAATATCAGGCCTCATTCCACAAGAGCTACAGCCACCACTACAGCTTTCCTACGAGGAGTAGCTACCAAATACATTTTAGAAGCTGCTACTTGGAGCTCCGTGCATACATTTGCCAAGCATTACAATCTTCCCTTATACTCCAGATCCCGAGCAGGTTTTGCAACTGCAGTTTTACAAGGGATCTTAACTACACCATCATTATCTTAGTGCCTCCTCCCCCAGTTTGGCTATGGTATTCTACCCATATGTTATGACTGCAGATGCATCCTTGAAGGACATAGTACAGTTTTGTACCTACCATAAATGTAGATGTCCGATAGGTATGCATCTGCAGTCAGGATTACCCACCCACCTTCCCCTCTGTGGTATTCCTAGGGTACTTACCCCTCTCTTAGCTAGCTGGGGGAATCTGTTATGGTGTATTTGTTTGTATGTATATATACCTTTTGTTTTCTACTGTTTGGAATGTCTACCCTTATCCAAATTTAGCCTTCCTAGAGGGCACCTGGCATCTGGGGCAAGAAACACTGAGGAAAATGGCGTCGGCTGATGCCTTTATACCCCAGGAGCTATGACGTCGGGTGAAGTGCGACATCAGCCGAGGCCAGACCCAGACTTTGGAATCCGGCCGACCGAAGGGCTGCCTGAGGCAGGACAACCCATATGTTATGACTGCAGATGCATATCTATCGGACATCTACATTTATGGTAGGTACAAAACTGTACTTTTTAGCTAATATACAAAAGCCTAGAGTGGAGAGGTACAGATCATCCCTGGCAAAACAGCATGGTCTGTTGACCATCTCTTTCCATGCTGACAAATATTGCTCCCCCTTAGAATGACATCAGAAACTAAATTAGTTGATGAGAATTTCTCAGAACTCCAATCTAGATGTCAGTGTTCCTAACTCTGACTCCCACCAGATTCATGAGCCAACCTTTGTCCATTTCCCCCGTGGCCTCTCCTTTTCTGATCCGATCCACTTTTTCATAGCCATCAGATCCAAGACCCTTGGGGAATGTCCTCATTTGATCCAAAAACAAGTCTGTTCAACTCTGGTAACTTCCCCAAGTCTCTTGTTCTGAGTCTTTCAGAATCAAAACATCGGATCCAGGAGGCTGGGATCAATTCTGAAGCTATTGGAGCCATCTCTGCCCCTTGGGCTTTAGCCTAAGACAGCTCTAGTCTAACTCATTCCTCAAGTGGAGTGCTTGCAGGGTTTCAGGAGTTGATGGTGTGGGAGTTACCAGCTCCTCTGCCATCGACTTCAGTTCCCTGCAGGCTATCTGCTTTTGAGGTTGTGGAGAGAACCTTCTCTTTATGTAGAGAAGACATTCATGCTTTTATTGTATCATACAACTTTACCTCCTTTGGTTCTCTGCGAGTTCATTCACTCCACTGGGACAGCCAGCCCGATCAAGTCTCCAATCCATCCCTCAGGACATCCTTATCTTTTCCAATACTTTCCCAGACCACCCCACTGAAGAGGTCCCTCTGAAGAGGATGTGTAAAAGGAGACATCTAGATTTTCCACAGGAATATGTTATGGAGGACACAGATTTCTGTGAGGGAAGGGTCTCCTAGATCTCCACCTGAAGACTTATCCTTGGAAACTTTCTTGAGCTCCTAAAATAAAAACAAAACAAAACAATTGGTTGGTCTTCCAATCACCCCTCCCAGAAGGAATCTGTGTTCCGGGTGGCTTTTGGGTCTGGCCTGGCTGCTACTTGGGGGACTTTTCTGGCTGGCAAACTCCTAAATGTTTGTTGCCAGGCATGGAAGGAACCAAATACTGTGGAGCCGATCTCTAAATGACCTGATAAAAATTTAGCTCCTCCTAAGGACAGTGCACACTGGAGCAAGGGAGTGCTGGTTGATGCCATGGTTGTGTTGGCAGCCACCAGAAATGACCTTATGGAACAGAGCTCTTCTGTCCAGTCCCCTAATATGGAGTCCAGGGCCTTGGACAGATATGGTAAGCACTTGTATGCTTCAGCAACCTTTGCACTCCAGTCGCTGAATTACCTGGCACATTTTACAAGATTACAAAGCGACTTGACCAAAGAACTTCCCAAATCTCTTTCTGGGACCATGTTTGCAGAGGACCAAAATAGTCTCCTTGCAAATGGCCACCCTCCAGTCAATTTCTAATGTGTCCATAAGGCTGATCTCCTGTGTAGCAGAAGTTAACTCATGGACTTATGGGTTCAGGCATAGCCATTAGGAGACATGCTTGGATACAACTATGGGATTCTGTGAAGCCTTTTTAAATCTTCGTTCATCAGTGCTCCCTGTGATGTAACTTCCTTATTTGGCTCCAAGGTAAAGGGCATATTTTGCAGCAGTGATCAAGAGGCAAAGAGCCTGTCTGCCTTGAGTATACATTTTTTTACTCTTTAAAGACCTTTCTCTATGAATTAATGGGGAGGTTTAAAAATGTGGTTTTGCAAATTCCAGGGTCCTTTTCAAGACTGAAGTGTTTTTCCAGGGGCAGAGGGGGACTCAAACAGAAGATGGCGCCCTGCAGCAGAGCCAGGGCTTCTGGGATTCCTTCTTGGTCAAGCCTTGCCAGCACTCCTGAAGCTGGGCCCAGCTGTTGCCCTCTGGAGGCAGTTGGAGTGGCATTTGTCTCTGCACCAAAGAGCTTGGTTATCTATAGCAAGTTTCCTGGGTGCTGAGAATTTTATCCAGGGGTTATATCATACCATTTTCCAGGGGTTATGTCATACCATTTTCCCAAATCCCATCTGGCTGGGTTTCAGATGAGAATACTTCTGTGGACCCTGTCAACCCGATGGTCCATTCTTCAGCATCATGTAACCACTCCAGTCAAGATCACATCCATATGCAGAAGGTATCTTCTTTGGTGGATGCATTTGAAAGAACTCCCCAAAAGCTGCTCATTTGTTCTCCCCCTGCCCATGGCCACATTGACCATGGACGCTTCCCATTTGGGGTGGGAGGGTACTACTTGGGAAGAGGACAGCCCAGGATATGTGGTCCCTCTGAAGGGGCCAGAAAGCATATCAGTTTTGTGGAATTGAGAGTAGTTCTCCTTGCTTTGCAGGCCTTTCAAGACTGTAGAAGTCTGTCTGTCTGTCTGTCTGTCTCTGTCTGTCTGTCTGTCTCTGTCTGTCTGTCTGTCTGTCTGTCTGTGTGTCTGTCTGTCTGTGTGTCTGTCTGTCTGTGTGTCTGTCTGTCTGTGTGTGTGTCTGTCTGTGTGTGTCTGTCTGTCTGTGTGTCTGTCTGTGTGTGTGTCTGTGTCTGTGCGTCTCTCTGTCTGTGTCTGTGCGTCTCTCTGTCTGTGTCTGTGCGTCTCTCTGTCTGTGTCTGTGCGTCTGTGTCTGTGCGTCTCTCTCTCTCTCTGTGCGTCTCTCTCTGTCTGTCACTGTGTGTCTGTCACTGTGTGTCTGTCACTGTGTGTCTGTCTGCACATTGTCTTTAGGAAGCATTTCAAGGACTGACCGTGCATGTATAAAAAGCAAGCATGTGCTATACCCAGTGCCATTTTGAGTGCAGTCAGAGTGAACATGCACGAATCTAATGGCTGCTTTGTTTATAAATTTACCTAAGTTGGAAGTATTAAGCCTCAGTCCTGATGTGTTGTACATAATAAAGCTGCTTGAACAGAGCACAGTCTCGTCTGTTGTGTCCTGACTAGACGAGTGACATGGAGTCCGAAGAGGGATGCCAGAAACTGATATTCAGAGCCTTGAGGTGCAGAGAGAACAGTGAAGGTAAACTAGGAGAAACCGACATGAAAACGAGCCAGAAAAGCAGTAAAGGTAACAAAAAATGCACGAGCAATTTGTTTTATAAAAAAGATTAAATCGAGCATTACAAGGGAACAGACCACATTATTAAGCAAGCGAAAGTCACAAAAGGTTTATTAATTAAGCAAAATGTTTAAGATTGGTATTTGACAAAATGATTGTTAGAAAAGCTCATAAAGGGTCAGAAATTACCTCTGAGTTGCAAAATGAGCATGTTTAAAGCAAAATGGGCATGTTTAGAGTAAAACAGACACAAGAAAAGTACAATAGGCATGAAAAGAGATTAAACGAGCAAAATGAAAATAAGGGTAAAAAAGGGCACATTAAGAATAAATAAAGCAAGGCGACTACATGTTTTGGGCAAAGTGTTGTGTTTTGGCATAAACTACTATTTTGCATTAACTAAAGCCCTGAATACCATAACTAATGTTATTCGAAGTATCTTAGTGTGTAAAAGTGCTTTCAGTGTGAGCTTATTACTGGCCATTTATTCTGAAGAGTCTGTTAGTGTGCAAAGTGCAAAAGTGCAACTATTTCGTGAAATGCAGTCAAAGTACAGCCATTTCGAAAGGTGTCTTGTGCTGGGTGTGTCTGTTCGTAAAGTACCGCCATTACAGTGTGTGTCTCTTGTACTGTAAAGATTTACTTAGTGAAGTACCAACATTTTGAGGAAGTTTGTGTGCTGTGTACTGTTTATTCGCAAAATATAATTACTTTGAAACGTTTCTTATTCTGAGCTTCTCCTGCCCAGTTCAATCACACAATGCAGTTATTTGAAATGTTTCTTACACTGGTAATGGGCGAGTTCTTTACAGTATGGTGATTTCAAAAGTGTTGCAGTGCCAGAGAGACTTATTTCACAAAGTTCAGTTATCCAGAGGCTTATTGTGCTATTGGGCATAGTTACAAGTACTGACATATGTATGTGTGTGTGTCTGTTCATGCATATTTGCAAAACCCTTCAGTGATGTGTTAATATGGCAGACTGATTTCGAAAGCCCTCACCACTTGTATTTAATCAGAATATTGCAGAGAATTGGAGAATATTTGAGCAAGAGTATGATATTTTTATACAAGCAGCTTATTCAGACAAAGATGCACGCACTAGGGCATTCATTGTTGTCAACCTAGCTGTGGTCAGAGGCCGTAGAAAGAGAGCATTAATTTGTGTATGCGCCACCAGTATATGAAGGAGAGGGTGAAAACAGTCCTATCGTTGTACAGGCTGAATCAAGGGAAGACCCAGAGTGTTTGAAGTGCAATTTCAGAGGTGTGTAACCCCTAGACAAATATTACATTAGAGAGGCAATTGTTTTACACAAGAGATCAGAAACCAGGGGAAGCATTTGCAGCTTATACAGTGGATATAAAAAGTGTACACACCCCTGTTAAAATGCCACCTTTTTTGTGATATAAAAGAGTGAGACCACACTAAATCATTTCAAAACTTTTCTCACCTTTAATGTGACCTATAACCTGTACAATTCAGTTGAAAAACAAATATGTTAGGGGAAAACGTATAAAAAAATAAAAAACGTACAACAGGCTGGTTGCGTAAGTGTGCACACCCTTAAACTAATACTTTGTTGAAGCACCTTTTGATTTAATTACAGCATTCATTCTTCTTAGGTACACACCTGCCATCAATTAAAGAGGCTCTGATTCACCCCAAGTAAAGTTCTTAGGATCATGGGTGTGTACTAGGCTAACAACTGTGGAGCCTATATAAGCATAGTCCAAGAAGATTCCCTGGAATCATGCTGCCCAAAGTTAGTTCCCAGTGCCCCTGTCAAGCAAGGACACTGAAGCGATCCCCGGGGTGAACTTCCTATTGTCCACCTACTTGTCAAGATCTCACTTAAATAGGTCCAGTGAAGTGCTCTGCTTGACTTGAATGGGAAGTTTGTTGCAAAGTATGGGAGGTCTCTGGGTTAGGAACCTGTCCCTCCAGCATGTTCTGTTTATTGGTGTAATGAGGTTAAGGTCCCTGGAGGGTGTGGCATGAAGGAATTGGGATTTCTTTAGGTGTAGCATATCTAGCAGCTCTGGGTCAGACATGGCTTTGTAGGTCAAGCAGTGATCGCCTCTAAGTAGGCGATTTGAGGCAGCGTAATAGCTGGAGTTTTTTTAGTCTGTCCATTTAGGCCATGTGTCTAAGGCCTAAGATCCTCTTAGTGAGGTATTTTTTGGCCTTTCCAGTTGGTGTAGGTGTCTAGTGAGGTACATACCAAATGGGGTGTTGTATTCTATAACAGGTCTAATGAGGGATGAGTAGAGAAGGGATTATGACTTTTTCTTCCTGGATGAGAAACCTTTTATAATGAGATGTGCAGCATAGAAGGACTTTCTGACTACATTGGCAATGTGGTTATCAAAGGAGAGGTTGCTGTCAACCCGTGTCCCCAGGTCTGTTATCACACCTTCAGTGTTTAGTGGACTACCAGCCTATGTGGTAGTTCATGTGCACCAAAGTTTTCCCTAAGGGATGCACTTTTTGGCATTGAGCTTAAGGCCATGTTTCTGGCACCAGTCATTGGTGTCAGTGAGGCCTTTTTGTAGAATGCCTACATCAGTTGGAGAATCAATAATGGCTCCCAGTTTGCAATCATCTGCAAACTTGGTCAGCCAGAGTCCCTTTGTGTTGGCTTGAACTTCAGAGAAGTAGATGCCAAACAAGAGAGGACCTAGGACAGATCTCTGTGGGACACCACTTGTAACTGGTCGGTAGTCAGATTTGGAGTCCGCTACTTTCACAGTGTGGGTTCTATCAGTGATCCAGTTGGCAACCCATCTTATTACATAGGGTTTTATGCCTAGTTTAGTGAGTCTATCTACGATTCCTTAGTGAGGGATGGTGTTGAAGGCCTTGGCAAGATCTAGGTAGGTTGTGTAAACTACATTGCCCTCATCCACAGCTCTGGTGATAGACTTGAATAAGTCTATCAGGTTGAGCAGGCATGATCTACCTTTCACAAACCCATACTGCGTGGGGCCAGGGTTTGGAGATTCCCTATGTCCTTATTTATAAGGTCCATGATGATGCATTCCATAGCCTTACATGTCAGACTCATCAGGCTAATGGTGCAGTAGTTCCCAGGGTTTGTAGTTGCTTCCCCTTTGTGGAGTGGGATGACCATAGCAGTGTGCCATTCGGTAAGAGCAAAGCCTGAAATGAAGCTGTGATTGAACAGGGTACTCAGGTGTGGTGCTAGTTCACTTTGTAATTCATGTAGAACACAGCAGTGATATTATCAGGTCCCATGGAAGCTGTATTCTTGGGTTTGGAAAGTGTGTTTTTTACCTGTGTAGCCATGATAATTGGGACTTGGCATTTCTCAGGCATTGTGATTAGGCCCTTTAGGGGGTGAAAAGGGGGTAAAGTTCGCACTGAACCTGTCAGCCAATATGTTGGCAATATCAGTTGGTTCTGTATATGTATTGTCATTGTGCTGTAACTCAGAGCAGATCTGAGTATTGCCATGTAAATTCTTGACATAACTATATAATGCATTGTGGTTGTCTTTAGAATCTGCAGCAATTTTGTTTTCATAGCTAGCTTTAGAGGATTTGATGATGTGTCAGTTTTATGCTGAGGCTAACAAATGAGTTTTTCCAGTCTTGGGACTTCACCCTTTTCTACAACAGTTTTTTCCTTCTGTTGTAGATTTAGTTTATGGTGGGGGACCACCAGATTGGCTTCCCTTTTTTTTTTTTTTTTTTTAGAAGAGAGCATCTTGGTTCTGTTTGGTATGACCCGTTCCATGCACTTGTGCAGGGCCATGCTCATACAGTGCATTGATGGTATGCTTCAGCAGTCATGCACCTATTTTCCATTTGCATGGGTGTCTTGAAGTTAGCCACCTCTGTTTTTAGAAGCCCAAAATTGGCGTTGGAGAAGTTTTTTTTACGGTGGTTTCCTTTGAGGGGATGAGGGTGGGATGTGTGGATATCCATGGTGATTAGCTTGTGGTCAGATTTGGCCAGGGAGGAGTTAATTACTGGTGTAGAGCAACGGTCACCTGTGTTAGTAATGACGAGGTCAAGGATGTTTCTACCCCTGGTGGGGGTAAGAATGAGTCTGTCCAGGGCATTGCAATTAATGAATTCCGGAAAACATTGAGCAAGTGTGTTGGTACATGAGTAATTTTCCCAGTTAATGGAGGGGTAGTTAGTCTCCCAGTATAAGGGTATTGGGTTGTACCCTAATATTTTCCAGTGTATTTGGGAATGTGGAGTGGGAGTCTTGGGACACGGTGGGGGATCTATAGCAGGCTACAACCTGGATTGCAGTTTTACCCAGTGTTATTTGTACCTGAAGTATCTCTGATGCGTTATGTTGGGCTACTAGTCTGGAGGTGTGCATATCCTTTATGAATATGGAGACACCACTGCCTTTAGTGCTTCGGTCCAGGTTTAGGGCCGAAAGGTGTGGTATGAATTACAGCCTGTTAGTGCTGGGGTGCTCTCCAGAGCCTTGAACCAAGTCTTGGTTACTGCACAGATGTCAGTGTTTTCCATTTTAAGGAGTGCTTCGAGCGAGTGCATTTTCAGATTTTGTTTGCTTGTAGCTGTTATGGTGGTAATTTTGTCTTTAGGGCATTGCCTAAAAAAGGCACTGTAGTGGTAGCAAGAGCCTTGGCCAGTATCCGGAATCCCTGGGGTGACAGGTGCAGGCCATATTTGGTGAAGCATCGAGGTCTGTCGATCATGTCATCCCAGGCAGACAGCTACTGGATCCCCATAGAATGACACCAGAAACTTAGCCAGTTGTTGAAGTTCATTGGTGTATTTTAGTGGTTTAGTTTAATTTTTTGCATTGTGGCTGATAAACCATCAGGTGTTAAGAAATGTTTCTCATGCATTCAGAAGATGCCTAATTCCGACGTGCGCAAGGAGTGCTTGTACTGCTTGGGCAGTCATCACCTGGAGGTTGAATGCAATATCTGTGCCACATTTAACCCCAGGGCCTTGGCGGAGCACCGCAACAAACTTTTGTTAAAAGATCTGGCTTGGGGGGACTTTTCGTTTCCCCCTCAAAGGCTTCCTCTTCAGATCCGAAGACCGCCAGCTCCTTCAAGAAACTGTGCCTGTTGGATCTTTAGTCTCCAGATCCAATCCCAGCTGAGTCTTTCATCTCCAAAGACCTTTAATCCTTGGCCTCTCCAGATCAGAGGCCCGCTGATCTGACCAAGATCATGCCAACCTCAGATCTGACCAGTTAGTCGGATCCATCTGCTGTGTTGGCTAGGCCTTCAGATCCGACAGGCTCATCAGATCTGATTAAAGTATTGGAAAAGGTCTACCTCTAAACAGACCATGCACTCGGCTCTTGAGACATAGGAGCCATACCCTGGAACATCACAGTAGGTTGTGGAGATCTGTTTTTGTCTACCCACTCCTTTTCCTCTTCTATATCTTCATGGAGTCTCTTAGCTCAGATGTGGACAGGGTAATGAACTTCCTCAAGGCCCAAATAGAGTTGGGGCTTCTGGCTTCCCCTGCCCATCTGGCCAGGGGGCCTCGCCCCTTCCTGTTTCTCATTTTCCTCTTCCAACCCCCGGTCTTTGGAATCTAGGGACTGGGACGCCTGTGGTTAGATTCTATTGAAGCCGGGTATTCCCTCTGTTTTGACCCTGCTGGGGTCTCTGGCTTATTCTGTTAATCCACCCTAGGAGCTGAGTGAGCCTTGTACCAGAGTGGTCGATGCTGGCTCTGCTGGGAGGGGGGGAATCTGGTACAGTTTTCTCGGATCAGCCCCTTCTCGGCATTTCAGCCTTAGATAGCTCCAGGCAGGTATCATCTGGGGGTTGTGGTGCTGTTTCCGGACTTTCTTCCTCTCAGGGGACCTCTCCCTCAGATGTGGAGGACGGGCCTGCTTCCAGGCCCTCGGCTTGGTGGGTGGTAGAGAGGGTCTTCTCCAGGACTGGTTTCCTCTGCCACACCTTCCGGTCCCTCCCTGCCTCTCTTTACTTCTGCTGGTGAGGCCTCCCATCCTGTTAAGGGTCAGCCCTCCTCATTGAGCCTTCAGGGGGTTTCCTCCCCTCTTGGAGTTGCTGTCTCTTCCTAGTCTCCCCCGAAGCCCCCAGTGGAGGAGGTACAACATAAGAGAAAGTGCAGGAGGAGGCACTTGAACTCCCCCTGTGGAGTCACTCATTAAGGACACGGACCTAGAGGAAGGAGACGGGTCCACAAGATTTCTGCCCAACAATGTCTCCTTTGGAGACATCCTTGAAATCTTGAAGCAAAAGGGCGGATGGTCTCCCCAACCCCCGTCTTCAGAGGAGTCCATGTTCCTGAAGGCCTTCAGGACAGGCCTGTCTACCTTCTGGGCATCCCCCCTGCTGATGAGTTAGTGGATTTGATCGCTAGCTGGGCCTGAAAGGGACTGGGCACTGTGGTGCCTGTTCCACAAAGGGCCGAAAATTTCTTAGCCCTCCTGTGGACTGTTTTTTCTGGAGCAAGGATGTCCCAGTCGATGCCATCATGGTGACCACTGCCACCAAAAAGGAGCTAGCAAAGCAGAGTTCCACAGTCCATCCCCAGGAGAGGGAGTCCTGGGTGATGGACCGTTTTAGGAAGCATGTGCATGCCTCAGCTACTTTTGGACTGAAAGCAACAAATTATTTGGCACATTTTACCCACCTCCAAAGAGATTTGGTTTAATAGCTTTCCACTTCCCTTACAGAGATGTTGCTGGCGGAGGACCTCAAGAAGGTGTCTCCCAAGCTGTCCACTCTGACTTCTCTCACGAATTCTTCGATGAAGTTCATTTCCAATGTTGCGAAAGCTACCTGTCAGGCAGCTGGTACTGGCATTGCTTTGAGGCGTCATGCCTAGTTATGTTTATGCAGATTTGCAGAACCCTTGACAGAGTCCTTTACTAATGCCCCCTTCGATGGTTCTACTCTTCTTGGACCTTCTGTGAAGGACACTTTGACCCGCAGCGAGCAGTAAGGGAAAACTCTTTCTGCGGTGGGGATCAAGCTTTCTACTCCCCAGAGGTCCTTCTCTAAGACTCAGTGGGGAGCTAGAAAGATGTGGTTCCGCAAGTCAGTCTCCCTTCCAGGAAGCTCCTGAGGATTCCTCTTCCCAAGGCAGGGGGAGAGGCTGCAACAGACGACGGTGACCTTTAGGCAGGGGGAGGGGCATCTGCAAATTCAGGGCTCCGGGGAACCCTTCTCTGAGCAGCCCTATCAGCACTCTTGAAACATTGCCCCGCTGCGCTGCCCTAGATGCAGTCGGGGTTCGCATTTCCCTACATCCACTAGCCTGGACAAATATCACCTCTGATCAGTAGGTGTTAAATATATTTTCCAGGGGCTGTTTTATTCCCTTTTCTGAACCCCCTTCAGTAAGAAGTTATGTTCCCGATGTTCCACCCAGTCAGAGAGAGTTGGCCTTCAAGGAAGTTCAATACGTTCTTTTAAAAAGAGCAATCCATGAGGTCCCAGCAGGACAAAGAGAATCCAGCACTTACTCTTGCTTCTTTTTAGTGCCAAAAAAGATGGTGGGACCTACATCCTCTTCTGGATTTCAGTGAGCTTAGTCTTTCAGTAAAGAAGTCAAAGTTCCGGATGATCACTCCTCAGTCCATTCTGCCCCTATTATACAAGGATGATTGGATGTGCTGTGTAGATCTCCAGGACATGTACTATCACATCAAGATAGACAGGTGTTCCAGGAGACATCTTTGCTTCTGGCTAGGAGCCAGTCATTACCAGTTCAGAGCCCTACCCCTTCGGTCTCACCATAGCCCTCCATGTGTTTACCAAATGTATGGTGGTAGTTGCTCATTTGCAGTTGCAGGGGTCACAGGTCTTTCTGTACTTCAACGATTGGCTCCTCAAGGCACTTTCGAGACATTGACTGATACAAGTGATTCATTATGTTCTTCTCCTCTTCTGTCAGTTGGGGATCACCATCAACCTTGCAAAATCCCATCTGATCCCCACTCAGCAGTTGGAATTCATAGGAGTTCGGTTCGACTCTTTCAGAGAGATTGCAGTATTACCTTTGCGCAGACTTCATTTGCTACAGGAAGAGGTCACTCAGATTTTAGACCTGTAGCACCCCACATTTACCTGGTTCTTTGGCCTGTTAGTGCCATGGCCTTGGCCATTCATCTCATTCCTCTGGCTAAGTACCACATGCAAGTGTTACAATGGACCCTAGCAGTCCAGTGGTGGGCTCTGTTTCATCCCGTCAGTGACAATAAAACCAACACACATGTGCAGAAGTCATCTCCAGTGGTAGCATCAGTCTCAGGATCTCATTGTAGGCAGGCCCTTTGCTCTCCCACCACCCACGGCCACAGTGAACACAGATGTCTCCCTGCTGGGGGGAGGGGCATTTTCAGAGGAAGACCGTTCAAGACACATGTACCCCAATAGAGACCAAGTTGCATATAAACGCCCTAGAGATGAGATCAGTTCTATCGTTGCAAGCCTTCCAGGACTTGCCTCCCTCTAGGGATGATTGGAGTTTAAACAGGCAATGTGGCTGTGGTCTGGTATGTCAACAAGCGGGTGGGGGACATGTTCTTACCCATTGTGCAGAGAGGCCATGAGAGTGTGGGAATGGGCGATGTCCTCCGGCCGCTTCTTTATTGCAATGCACATACCCGAGGATTCCAATGTGTTTGCCACCAGTACATCCAGCCGTTTTTGGATGCCTTCCACCATGCAGCCCAAAACCTAAACTGTCAGGCTCCAGATCCCAAAAAGCTAGACCACTTCTACAAAGTCCCAGAGGACTGCCATTTCCTTTTCACATGCCTGGCTGCAGACCCAACAGTCATCTCTGTTGCTACTAAAAAGCCTTCTAGAATGCTCCCTTCTACCTCGTTACTCTCAACAGACAAGGAGAGTAGAAACCTGGAAAGGCTAGGGAAAAAGGCATACACTTCAACCACTTTGGCTTTCAGAGCCATCAACTACTTGACACACATGACTAAATACTCTGTAGAACTTGTCTCAAGCATCTTCTGCTATCTCAAAGTTCCCAGATTCTGAGAGACAGCACTTGGCACTGAATCTTGTAGGAGCTTCTTCCCAAGTACAAAGACACTCCAAATGCAGTTGTGATGCAGCTGAGGCCTGCGCTAGGGCAGCTGTTACCAGGTCAGTACTTTCTCATTGCTTAGACTTTAGCCTTTGCAAGACTATTTCAAATCCAAGTTAATGGATGTCCATCTGGACAATATAGCCTTGTTTGGGCCAGCTGCAGCTGCCCTTTTCAAAACTCTACAAGAAAAGTGCAAGGAACTCAAAGTTAAAGTAACTTCATGTCCCTGGTGCCCAGGTTCTATAGGAATTTTCACTCCAAGCCTGTCCTTGTTCACAGCCATTCTCAATACTAGCAAAGCTTCTAAAGTGGTAAGAGAACACAGAGGACTAGGACTCCTCAGACACCACCCCAACAGAAACGGCCCTTTCCAGACAGCATGGAGTATGTCACTACCCTGCAAACATTCCTCCACACCCCCTCTCCCGCTGCGTCTCAAAAGCTCTCAAGACTTGACAAATAATTAACCGAGACCATTGGGTCCTTTCCATCATCCAAAAAGGATACTTTATGGTTTGACATTCCACTCACACATTTCGGGGCATTCCACAACCTCCCAGAGAACAACTTCATCTCTTCCTGGATCTGCTCTCAGATTTTTGAAAACAGGGCTCCATTCAAAGAATTCCCTGTACCTCCAGAGGAAAAGGGATTTTATTCAAGAATGTTTCTAGTGTCCAGAAAGGATAGCCACTGGAGACCAATCCTAGACTTCTCTCATCTCCACACCTTCTTAAAGGTTCCATCCTTCAGAATGCTAACTCTACAAATCCTTTTTCTTCTACTTCTTCCACAGGGATACATGGTATCTGTAGACAAAAAAGATGCCTATGTGCTCATCCCCATTCACCCCAAGTACAGGAAACTTTTACATTTTTCTGTGGGTTCATGGCATTTTCAGTTCTCTTCATTGCCCTTTGGCCTGTCTACAGCCCCAAGGGTTATCACAGAATGTTTGGCTCCAGTGATTGCTCACTGCAGGCTCCTAGATATCCTAATTATCCTGTACCTCAAGAACCTGCTCTTACAGGGCCCAAATCCTCAGGTTCTTCAACAAAACTTTCAGACTACCATTATACTCCTGAGAAATCTGGGGTTCACAGTAAACTTCAGATAATCAACTGTCACCCCATTCCAACACCACACCTTTCTGAGATGCCAAATCCAAACAGATATAATGAAAGTGTCTTTACCAACCCAAAAAGTAGAGAACCGTCAGGCCTTCTTTTGATCACTCCTCCCATTAAACCATATCATGCCCAGGGAATTCCTCAGGGTACTAGGTTTTATGGCCTTAACCATACGATGGTACTGCTGGCAAGGCTACACATGGGGAAATTCCAGTGGTTCCTCAGATCTGTCTGGATACACCACTCTCATCCACCTGAATACCTCATTCCCCTCATCCCATACCTGAAGAGGGAACTTCTCTGGTGGATCCAGCAGGTACAACAAAACCCAGGACTACATCTACGCCCCATTCCAAGAACTTTACACAGACACAACAGACATTGGCTGGGGTGCTGCCCTGGGCAGATTTACAGTCCAAGAAAGGTGGTTCCTCTCACAGAAGAGAACATATCAATCAATAGGGAAATGCGAGCATTGCTCCTAGCCTTACCAACCTTCCATTCCCTCCTCCTCCCAGGCACAATAAAACTGGTCACCGACGACATGACTTGCTCTTGGTATGTGAGCAACCGGCCTTTGCAGACAGCCTCTCTTAGTGTGGGAATCCCTGGATCAGTGCACCATGACAGTTCAGGCCATGTACATTCCTTCCAGCAAAAACCTTGTGGCAGACTCGCTGAGCATCCTGGATCCCGTCCTACAAATGGGTGCTTCACAGGGATGTGTTCCTGGGCATAGTCTTGATGTTCTTCGTGTTTCACTGTTGCAGTCATCACACTTGGGTTATCTTCCTGCAGGTAGCCCACAGTCTGCCTGAATACCAGAGAGTTAGTATTTCTGCGTCGGTTGCTGTCGCTCCAGGTCTGATTTCAGATTGTCAGGGGTATAAAAACAGGCAGCTGACGCCATTACATCAGTCTTTCTTGCCGAGGAGCCCAAGGCAGAATCAGTTCACACGAGTGCTGGTTGGCTGCTACCTGAGTTTTTTTCCGAATTGAGATGTTCTTCGTTCCCCATTGCTGCAGTCCTTACTATTGGGTGTAGTCCGCTGTCCAGTCGGCCCGAATACCAGAGTATATGGCTGACGTCGGTCAGGGCGCATTAGACTGACGTCAGTACGCCAGGGTACTAATGCGCATGACCGACGTCATATCCTCAGTCTTTTTTGCCGCATGGTCCGATGCAGAAGCAGTTTTGCGAGTGCAGGTTGGCGTTCTGAAATATTTCAAACCGGAGTTTCAGACCAAGCAGAGTTGGCTAAGTACCCTGCTAGAACATTTTGGTTTTCTTGCCTCAGTATTTAACCGGATGTCAGAAAAAGTGAATAACTGTATTTCTTGTGGGAAACAGATACCTCATAGGGATTACCATACCTTGTGTATACCTTGTTTAGGGCCTGAGCACGACGTTGTTGGTTGCCGCTCTTGTGCTAGGTTTAACAAACGCACTATTAAGAGGAGGTTAGACTGTGCCAGGTTAGTGTTTGGGAAGCGTTGCAATTATAAAATGCCGTCGGATGCTCCGGCGCCCGCCCAAGAAGCGTAAGGACAAAACAGCGAAGCCTAGGGTTGATGAACCGGCAGTCCCGGACGTCGTCGGTTCTTTGGAAGGCTCAGTGGAGCCAGAGGTTTTGCCAGGAGTTTCCATGGAGTCTCAGGCAGAAACTTTACTGTTACAGGATGTGCCTTCTCAGGAGGTAGGCCAGGCTGAGGGGCTTCTCAGGTAACTGTTCTTCCCTCTCTTCCCAAGGTAGTTAGAGCCTCTCCTTCTGTTGCCAAAACTTCTTTGAGAGGTAGGCCAAGTTCAGCTTCAGTGGGGGCTTCTCCTAGCATTTCGGGTTCTGTACCTAGAAACATATGCTTAAAATGGCAGAAGATTTGATTACTATGATTAGAGGTTCTATGCCCCCTCCTGATAAGAGGCCTAGGGTGGAACCGGAGTTTGATAGTTTTGAACAGTGTTCAGAGGCTTCTGAGTCTTCTGCGGAAGATTTGCAGGAGTATCCTCCTTATTCTGATTCTGATGTGGATGACTCCACTCCTACAGCTTCTCCTCCTGAGGATTTCTCATTTTCAGAGACTCTGCATTCCATGAGGGAGCACTTTAAATGGGAAGGCCAAGATTACTCCGATTCTAGGAAAAGGCTTAGGGAATTCTTGTTTTTACCCCAGCATAGGCCCTTAGCTATACCTCCTGTGTTGAATGTGGTAGAAGATGTTTTTGCAGAGGCTTCCCTGAACCCTGATTCCTTGCCTCCTGCTCCTGTTAAGCCTGATAGGTACTATAGGGTGCCTGAAGCTCATAAGTATCTTTTTAAGAGTCCTAGGGCAGACCCGGAGACTGTTTCTCAGGGACCTAAAGGTGTTAAGGCCTCTGTTGTTAAAAACCCTGTTCCCACTGATAAAGAGGCAAGGGCTTTGGATAGATGGGGAAAGAAAGTGTATACTTCTTCCACTTTAGCCATGAGGGCGTTGAATTGTCAGTTTCACATGCTAAAATATCAAAATTATCTCCTTTCACAATTAAAAGCTAAGGTGGATGCTTTGGCGGAAGGTATTGAGTGTAAAGAGTTGCTGGATTTAGTTCATGTGTCTGAACAAGTGGGTAAGCATTCTTTGCAATGTGGTTTTGATGCTGTACAGGCCTCCTCGAGGGTGGCTGCCACTAGTTCTGTTCTTCGCAGGCATGCCTGGTTGAGGGATCAGAATTTAGCTGAGCATGTTAAGACAAGGATTTTGGATGCTCCTTTACAGTCTGATGTGTTGTTTGGTTCACCTGTGGAAGCAGTTTTGAAGAAAATGGAGGACAAAGCTAAGTCTATGCAAACTGTTAAAGATTTTTTGCAGGTACAGCCACAGAAGTTTAGTAGAAATTGGCCTACTAAGGGATGGACATATCCTGCTTATGATTCCCAGTCTAGGGGTAGGTCTAGACGTGGTAGGGGCAGAGCTCAAGGTTCTTTTAGGCCTAGAACAGGGAGTTCACCTGCTCAGACTTCTGGTGAGGGCAGGGGTCAGTCCTTTCGTAAACAGACCCAATGACCTGCCTTTTCAGCTGCCAGTAGATTCTCGTCTGGCAGCTCCTTTGGGAGGAAGACTGTCTCTTTTCAAAGAAAATTGGGATTTAATTACTCAAGACAGATGGGTGTTGGATATCATTCACCACGGTTACAGGTTTTATTTCCATACATTGCCCCTTTCAAAGGCATGCCAGACGTTCCTCCTCCACAAAGGAAAGAGGCTCACAAGCAAATTTCTCAGTTACTCCAGATAGGGGCCATTCAGCCAGTCCCTGTATCAGAAAGGGGCATAGGATTTTATTCTCGCCTGTTCCTAGTACCAAAGAAGGGGAGCACGTGGAGACCAATTTTGGATTTATCTATCCTCAACACTTATCTGGACATTCCCAAGTTCAAGATGTTGACGTTACAACAGCTTTTACCTCTGCTGGGCAAAGATCACTGGATGGTAACTTTAGATCTCAAGGAAGCTTACCTTCATGTGCCTATAAGACTAAGTTGCAGGAAGTATCTGCGTTTCGAGCTGGAAATTCTCATTATCAGTTCTCTGCATTGCCCTTTGGCTTATCTACTGCCCAGAGTATTCACAAAGGTTCTGGCTCCAGTGATAGCTTACTTCAGGCTACAAGGAATTCAAATCTATCCTTACTTGGGCGACTGCCTGATTCTGGCTCAAGAAAAGGAAGACCTTCTACAGCATCTGGAACATGTTATAGCAGTGCTAAGATGCCTAGGGTATTCTGTGAGCGAAATAAAGTCCAGTCTAGTACCCTCTCAAGACATGTGCTTTCTGGGTGTGAGACTGAATACAGCAGCCCAGATGGCCTTTTTAACCCGGACAAACAAAAGAGTCTATCACTTTACTTCCATCAGCTATCTCATCAGTCCGTGCTGACTGCAAGGACAGTCCTTCAAGCATTAGGGTTCATGGCATCTTGTATTCTGGTGCTTCCCAATGCCAAACTGCATATGAGGAAGCTACAATGGTATCTCAAAATGTATGGACACAGCACTGCCAGGATTTGGACACTGTCATTCAAATAATACCTTGCCTTCAAAAAGAATTTTTGTGGTGGGCTCAGGAATGTCACCTAAACAAGGGACTCTCTGTGACCCGGCCAGAGGCGAGTCAGATTTTAACGACAGATGCCTCGGACATTGCTTGGGAGCTCATCTAAATGGAAAGTGGATACAAGACAAGTGGCCTGCCAGACTACAGCATCTACATATCAACATGAAGGAGATGTTAGCAGTCCAGTTTGCATTAATGGCTTTCAAGGAGTTACTTCTTCCAGGACAGGTGTTGATTCTAACAGACAACACAACTGTCATGTGGTACATCAACAAACAAGGGGGAACACATTCTTATCCTCTATGCAGGCAAGCAATGATTTTATGGGAGATTGCGCTCAGCTTGCAACTAACTCTTCAGGCAAGGTTTCTGCCGGGAGCACAGAACTCCTTAGCAGATGTGTTAAGCAGACAAATCATGGATCCCCACGAGTGGAAACTGGATCTTCATGTATTTCAGAAATTGACAGTGTCATGGGGAACTCCAGACATAGATCTGTTCGCTTCTCCACTAAACCACCAGCTGCCAAAGTTTTGCACAAAGGGGTTTCATCACACAGCTTGGAAAGTGGATGCTCTGTCTTTCAGTTGGAAAAACCTTCATGTTTATGCCTTTCCACCTCTGCCTCTTCTTCCAAAGGTGCTATTAAAGGTCAGACAAGACAAGCCAAGGATGATTTTGATAGCTCCAGATTGGCCTCGCAACACTGTTACCCACTACTAGGGAGTCTGCTAAGGAAGCGTCCATGGCCTTTACCTTGATTCCTCATCTGTTATCTCAGAAGGACGGTCATCTGCTCAATGTCAAGCTTCACTCTCTTCATCTAACAGCCTGGCATATTCTGTGTTGAAACACAGCAGGTCTCAACTTCCTCAACAAGTTTTAAATGTGATTATGGAAGCTAGAAGACCTAGTACAAGGAAAGTGTACGCAGAAAAATGGAAGAGATTTTCTTTTTGGAGTACAGCAAAGAATTTGGAGATTTCTGAGCCTAATTTGAGTGTGGCTCTTCAATATCTTACTGAGTTATTGGACAAAGGTTTGTCCTTCTCTTCCATTAAGATTCATGCTGCAGCAATTTCAGCTCACTATGATTGTGACCCACCTTTGTTTTCGCATCCTTTGTTCAAGCAGTTTCTTAGAGGGGCAAAGAATATAAGACCCCCACGTAGAGCTCCTACTCCTGCTTGGGATCTCAATTTTGTGTTGGAAAAACTTACTCTACAACCTTTTGAGCCTGCAGCTACTGCTGAACTGAAATACTTGTCATGGAAGACTGCTTTCTTGTTGGCCATTACTTCTGCAAGAAGGGTTTCTGAGTTACAGGCCCTTATGGCGGTTGAGCCTTTTTTGATTTTTCATAAGGATAGGGTATCATTACGTACTAATCCTTCCTTTATGCCTAAAGTGGTTTCTAGTGTGGCTTTAAACCAAACTATTCATTTGCCTCGTTTTATGCAGATCCCCAAAATAAAGGGAAAAGATTTTGCACACTTTAGATGTACACAGACAATTAGATTCTACTTAGGACAAAATCTCTAAGAAAATCTGAACTCTGGTGGCATTTGCTGCAGGGGAGGGAAAGGCTATTTCAAAGCAGACTATTTCCAAATGGATAAGCCATTGTATTCGTTTCTGCTATATGCACCATGGTAAACCTATCCCCAAGTGGATCAGATCTCATTCCTCCAGGGCTGCATCTACTTCTGCAGCCTTTCTCAGAGAGGTTCCTACCCAGAGACATTCTAGAAGCTGCTACCTGGAGCTCAGTTCATACGCTCACCAAACATTATCATTTACCTCTCTTCTCTAAATCCAGAGCTGGCTTTGCCACTGCTGTCCTGCACGGCCTTATAGCTGCTTCTAATGCTGTATAAATCCATCCTCCCAGCCATATCTTTGGGAATCTACCCAAATGTAATGACTGCAACAGTGAAATATGACGAACATAGTACAGTTGTGTACACTTACCATAAATGTAGATATTCGAGTGTATTCACTGTTGCAGTCCTGGTTATCCACCTTCTAGCCCCATTTTTCTCTTAGTATACCTCTCCTTTCTTTTACTATGCTTAAAAGCGTTTTTGGTGTATTTGCTTTTGTTTGGAGATATATTTTTTGTGTGTTAAATTTTATATATATATATATATATATATATATATATGTATATGTATATATATATATATATGTATATATATTCATGTATATGTATATATATATATATATATATATTATATATATATATATAATTTTGCTCCCCATTTGGGAGGCACCTGACATCTGGAGCAAGAAAAAACGATGTAATGGCGTCGGCTGCATGTTTTATACCCCTGACGACCTGACGTCATGGAAGAAGGGACAGCAACCGACGCAGGACCCAAGACTTTGTTAATCAGGCCGACTGAGGGGAACCTGCCAGCAGATTGCCCAAATGTAATGACTGCAACAGTGAATACACTGGAACATCTACATTTATGGTAAGTGTTCACAACTGTACTTTCTCGATCTCTGTATTCCGGAATGGCTTTGTTAAGCCATCTGACTATGATCCTCTGAAAAAACATAGGGATAAAGACCGAGACAGACCACACAGGTTCAAAGCTGCCAACAACGCTTCCGTTAAGCCAGTCGCCAGTTCACTGGTACTCAGTGAGGTGCTTTCGCAGCCCCTTATGCCCGATTCATTGGATTCGCAGGCCTCTATCGAGAACTGTTCTGAGTCCGGTATGCCGCAAGACTGTTCTTCATTACAACCGCGGATGTCTGTACCTTGGATGGATCCGAGCTGCTGTTTAGGTACCGGCTGAGGAAGTCCTTCGCACTACCGATGTTCGAGTCACTGACGACTTCTTTGCATCTTCAGTTCTGTCTAAAACTACTGAGTTTCTAAAGCAGAGTACGCACTACGTCTAAAAATGACAACCAAAGCGCATGCACCTCCTCCCTTGCCTCAACATCAAATGCTTAAAATGGCAGAAGACCTTCTTATTATGATGATTAGAGGAAGTCAGCCTCCCCTGCTAAGAGAAAGAGACCTGCCTCCAGCAGCTTTAACAGACCAGGAGTCCGACGACTCTGAGGTATCTGATTATGAAGATATTCCCTTATCTGCTTATGAGGATTCGGATGCAGAGGAATCCATTCCCTCTTCTTCTCCAGATGATTTTTCTTTTGGGGAAACCTTACATACTTTGAGAGCACTTCCACTGGGAATGCTAAAACTATCCTTAGTCCAAAAATAGACTCTGAGAATTTTTAGATTTGCCACAACATAGGCCTTTAGCAATCCCCACCAGTCCTGGATGTTGTGGATGATGTCTTTATGGAATCCAGTTTAACACCCGATACTTTACCCCCCTGCTCCTAGAAAACCAGATACTATAGAGTACCTGATTCTCACAAATTCCTTATCAGAAATCCTACTGCTGATCCAGAGGTAATCTCCCAGGGGCCTAAAGGTATCAAAGCAACTGCAGCTAAGAATCCCACCCCTTCGGACTGGGATTCCAGAGCTTTGGACAGATGGGGTAAGAAAGTATATACTTCTGCAACTCTCGCCATTAGGGCTTTGAAATGCCAGTTTCACATGCCGAAGTACCAGCAATATATTATGGAACTTAAGCAAAAAAATAGCTACCTTTGCAGACTGTGCAGAAAATAAAGAATTACAAGAGCTTATGCGTTCTGCAAGCCGAGTCAGCAAGCATACATTGCAGTGTGGCTTTGACTCCCTAGAAGCATCTTGCAGGGCAGCAGTTACTGGTTCTGTACTGAGGAAGCATGCTTGGCTTAAGGAGCAGACCTTGCCAGACCATGTCAAATCAAAATTACTAGATGCTCCTTTGAACAAGGGCAATCTGTTTGGCACCAAAGCAGAAGAGGTTCTTAAAAAGACGGAAGAAAAAGCTAAATCTATGCAGACAGTCAAAGATTTCTTTCAAGTTCATCCTCCCAGATTCAGCAGAAACTTCCCCTCTAAGCACTGGGCCTTCCCTACACCTAGCAGACAGGGCCAAGGTACCCCTGTAGGGAAAGGCCATCCAGGCCCCTATCCCAGGGCCAGCAAAGAAGCAAACAATGGACCACGTCCGTCTCTAAGGCAGGTAGTTCTAAGCCAAGCTTGTATGGTAAGCACTCGCAATGACTCTCCCTCACCCCTCTGCCCTCCTTTCATAGGTTCATAGGTTCATACTAGGCTATCTGCCCAAGGGCATTTATAAGCCTAAAAAATGCAACCCATTCCCACACCGGGAGTCGAACCCAGGACGCCTGGGTGAAAACCAAGAATCCTAACCGCTAGACCATATGGGAAAGCCCTCACTCATCAAAAGCTAGGAGGAAGGCTCACCTTCTTCAAGGACAACTGAGTCTCTATAACCAAGGACCAATGGGTCTTAAAAATCATTTCTCAGGGATACAGATTCTCCTTCAGTGAGCTCCTTATTCCAAGAGGGTACCCAGACCTCCACCCAAACCATTGGGCAGAGGCATTAAAACACAACCAAACTGTAATCTCCCAGAGGCAGTAGAACCTGTCCCTCCAGATCAAACAAGAAAAGGTTTTTACTCCAGACTATTCCTTGTTCCCAGAAAAGAGGGCACTACGCCCCATCCTGGATCTATCCAAACGGAACCCCTCCTTGGTACTCCCCCAGATTCAGAATGCTAACCTTCCAGCAGCTCCTGCTTTGCTCACACAAAATGCCTGGCTTGTGACACTAGACCTAAAAAGATTCACCAAATGCTTGGCACCGTCCTTACCTGGACGACTGCCTCATTCAGGTGGACTGCAATGAAAAGTTGCACCAGGACCTTTCTTTGTCAAATCACTCCTATCTTCCCTTAGGGTTCACCATCTACTGAGAAAAAATCAAAGCAAAGCCCTACCAGGAAAATTGCTTTCCTGGGAGCTGTGCTAGACACAGCAACCCAAATGGCCTTCCTATCCCAGCAGAAAAGCAGAGCTTCCTGCCGTCTCTACTTCACCCAGCTGACTTGGCACTGGAATGAAAAAGTTGCCCCCTCACCACTGCCCCGGGTGTTTACCAAATGCATGGCAGTGGTAGCTTCTCACCTGAGACGACAAGGATTCCAGGTGTTTCCATATTTGGACGACTGGCTCCTCACAGCTCCCACCAAGCATCTCCTTCTGATGGCCAGAGATTACACTTTTCGCGTTTGTCAAAAGCTGGGTATTTCAATAAATTGCGAAAGTCTGTTTTGTCGCCTTGTCGTACTATTACCTACATAGGCAAATCTAGATACAATAAACATGTCTGCAAGACTAACACATCAGAGAATAACAGACATTCACAAATTGGTATCACTCCTTTTCAACAACAACAGAATCAAAAGCCAGGTTAGTTCTGAAGGTGTTGGGAATTATGGCAGCGGCCATACCTCTGCTTCCATTAGCCAGATACCACATCGCGGATCCTTCAATGGATGCTCTTTACCCAATGGTCATACCAGCAACTTCCAATGTCTCACACCATTATGATCACGCGTGCAAAAATCATCTCATGTGGTGGATGTCTTCCCCTCAGCTCTTGTCGGGAAGACCCTTTGTTCCACCTCCTCCGGTTGCTACTCTGACAACGGATGCCTCCCTGATCGGGTGGGGGGGGCATTATCAGGGCAGAGACGGTCAGGGCACATGGCAACCAAGCGAATGCCACTTGCACATAAATGTTCTGGAGATGAGAGCAGTGCTTTTAGCGTTGCAAGCCCTTCAAGACTCTCTTCCCTTGGGAGCGATTGCAATCCAGACAGACAATATGTCTGTAGTGTGGTACATCAACAAACAAGGCGGAACCAGATCATACCCCAGGTTTGTGTGAGAAGCACTCAGACTGTGGCAATGGGCGATTTCTTCTCAGCGGTTTCTGATAGCAACGACATCCCGGAAGTCCAATCAAATTATGGACAAGTTGAGCAGAGCTATACTCATGCCTCACGAGTGGTCTCTGAAAGACTCTGTAGTGAGAGAAATTTTTCTCAAGTGGGGTCAGCCTTGCTGCGATCTTTTGCTACTCCCCAAAACAGCAAGTGCAGAGAATATTTCCTCTATTCCCTTTACCAGGCCAACCCAGCAGAGGCGGCTCTAGTCCAAGTTTGGCCCCGGGACTTCTGCATGCATTTCCTCCTTTCCCACTGATCTCTCAAGTAATACAGAAAGCTATCGCTCAGAAGGCCTCATTGATCCTCATTGCTCCTTACTGGCCTCGACAAGTGTGGTTCCCCTTTCTACATCGTTTTCTCTTGGGGCGACTGTGGAATCTGGACCTAGTTCCAGATCTTTTGTTCCATCAGTCGGGTCAGTTTCATCGCTCCCTCCCTCTCTGAACCTCACTGCTTGGTTCCTCCAGTTCCAACCTTAGCCAGGCTTCCTCAATTATCTCACTCTGTTAGAGATATTTTGATAGCTTCCCATAAATCTTCCACTCGAAAGATTTATTTGAGTAAGTGGAAACGCTTCACATATTGGGCTCAAGGAAAGGACATAGATCCTTTCACTGCTTCCATCCAACTAGTCCTTGATTTTCTAGCTGAACTCTTCCATGCAGGTTCATCTCCCTCTACACTTAAAGTTCAATTGGCAGCTATTTCTAATTTTCATGTGGGTATTTCTGAATCTGCCCTAATGTCCCACAAGCTCTGCAAAGCCTTTTTGAAAGGAGTTTTTCTTCTCAGACCTCCTATAAGAAATCCTCCTTCTCCTTGGGACCTAAATTTAGTTCTTGCTTCTTTGATTCTTCCCCTTTCCGAACGTGCAGTCTCCTGTTCTTTAAAATTATTATCATAGAAAACTCTTTTCTGGTAGCTATTACATCAGCTAGAAGAGTTTCAGAGCTTCAAGCACTCAGCTGTCGTCCTCCTTATCTTTTGTTTCATAAGGACAGAGTATCCTTACGAACTAACCGTCCTTTTGCCTAAAGTGGTCTCGGCGTCAAATCTAAATCAAAGCATTGATCTACCTGTCTTTTTCCAGAATACTCCAATAGGTCTGAACAAAAATTACACTGCCTGGATGTTCACCGTCAATTGAGGTACTACTTGGATAGAACTAAACAGTTCAGAAAATCTGATCAGCTGTTTGTCTCCTATGCGTAGAGCAGAAAGGGACTTTCAGTTTCAAAGGTATCATTATCCAGATGGCTAACATCTTTGATTTCCCTTGTATATGAAATTAGACATCAAAAGCTGCCTGATAAACCTAAGGCTCATTCCACCAGAGCTTTGGCTGCTTCTTTAGCCTTCCAAGACAGACTGCCTATCGACACCATTTGTGCAGCGGCTACTTGGGCTACTCCTCACACTTTCATTTCTCATTATAAGTTGGATTTAGCTTCTAGGCATAGAGCTAACTTTGGTTCCACTGTTCTCAGGAGTCTGTTCCGTTAGGCCACCCGGGACAAGGTGCTAGGGACGCGGTCCCATCCAGCAAGAATGAAGGCGAGATAGACAACTTAACATATAGAAGTTATGTTCTTACCATAACGTTCCATGTTAGTTGTCTTCTTCTCGCCTTCTTCTTCATCCCTCCTTCCCCTGGCCTGGACAGACCTAGAGGAGTTGTGATTGTGACCTCTCTTTCTACCACCTCTTTCTTAGACATATGCTATTATGCATATTTCCTGGTTCAGGATGTAGGTCACCCTTCTTTCTTCCTGTTGTTAGAGGTGGACTCTGTTTTACAGTTATTCTGTTACTATTATAAGCTGGGGTTAGCTTACAAACGAGATCTGAGGTAACTCTCGCCTAGCATTGTGGGATATAAGGGGAGCCTCGAGGCGGTGGAACCAACTCTCGAGCTTTTAGAGTGGCCGAGTCGGAGCCGAGGTCGGCTCCGAACCCATCCAGCAAGAAGAAGGCGAGAAGAAGACAACTAACATGGAACGTTATGGTAAGAACATAACTTCTATTTCCTATCATACCTTGCCTGCAACTAGGGTTCCTATGGTGGGCAGAGGCCTGCCACCAAAACAAGGGACTGCCATTCACTCCACCCCCTGCCACCCAAACCCTAACTACAGATGCATCAGACTATGCTTAGGGGGCTCATCTGGCAGGAAAGTGCATTCAGGGCAAATGGAGCCCACATCAAATGCACCTACATATCAATCAGAAAGAGATGCTAGCTGTACAGAATGCACTGACAGCCTTCAAGGACTACCTTCATCCAGGATAACTAATGATAAAGACAGACAACACCACAGTTATGTGGTACATAAACAAGCAGGGAGGTACACATTCCTACCCCCTTTGCAGACTAGCCATGGCATTGTGGAAGACTGCCTTGACCTATCAAATACAAGTGCAAGCTCAATTCCTGCCAGGAAAGCTAAGTACTCTGGCAGACGAACTAAGCAGAAATGTTATGGACCCACACGAATGGAAACTGGAACCACAAGTTTTCAACATGTTGACACGCAAATGGGGGACCCCAGACTTAAATCTTTTTGCCTCACCCCAGAACTATCAGTTGGATAAATTCTGCACAGGAATTTATCAGAAAAAGCTTGGAAAGTGGATGCTTATCATTCACCTGGAAAAACCTATCAGTTTATGCTTTTCCCCCTCTGCCTCTGCTCTCCAAAGTTCTGCTAAAAGTCAGACAGGACAAACCAAAAATTATTCTGATGGCTCCAGACTGGCCTCACCAACACTGGTACCCACTCCTACGCAATGTGTCACATTGTGGCACCTGCCTCAGACACCTTACCTACTGTCTCAGCAGAACTACCAAATTCTGCACACTCAGCTCCAAACTTTGAATCTTGCAGCATGGCTAATCAACTAATTTCACCCTTGCCATCTCTCAGCAAACCAGTGATGGATGTCATTTTGGAGGCTAGAAGGTCTAGTACTAAAAAATCTTATGCTGACAAATGGAAAATATTCTGTGCCTGGAACCAATCGCAAGGAATAAGCACAGCAATGCCCAATATTCCTAAGATTCTGCAATACTTAACTGAGATGCTTCACAACGGCCTATCTTTTTCTTCCATAAAAATTTATGCCTCTGCCATTTCAGCTCATTACAACACAGAGCCCTCCCCTCTTCTCTCATCCTCTGCTAAAGCAGTATCTCAGAGGGGCCAAAAATTTAAGACCTCCCAGGAGAGCACCAACCCCTGCATGGGACCTCAGTTTTGTTTTGGAAAAACTCACTCTCCCTCCTTTTGAGCCAGCTGCTACTGCAGACCTAAAATTTCTCTCCTGGAAAACTGCTTTCCTTTTAGCAGTCACTTCAGCTAGAAGGATTTCAGAATTACAGGCTCTTATGGCAGTGGAGCCTTTCATTATTTTTCATCTGGACAGGGTGGCTCTCAGGACCAATCCATTTTTAATGCCTAAGGTGGTATCCACTGTGGCTCTTAATCAGACCATTCATCTGCCAACTTTTTCCCAATCCACAGAACAAGGGTGAGCGCATTCTGCATTCATTGGATGTATACAGACAACTTAGATTCTACTTAGAACAAAATCTCTAAGAAAATCTGAACTGTTGGTGGCATTTGCTGCAGGGGCGGAGGGAAAGGCTATTTAAAAGCAGACGATTTCCAAATGGATAAGCCATTGTATTCGTTTCTGCTATATGCACCATGGCAAACCTATCCCCAAAGGGATCAGATCTCATTCCACCAGGGTTGCATCTACCTCTGCAGCCTTTCTCAGAGGGGTTCCTACCAGAGACATTCTAGAAACTGCTACCTGGAGCTCAGTTCTTACGTTCACCAAACATTACCATTTACCTCTCTTCTCTAAATCCAGAGCTGGCTTTGCCACTGCTGTCCTGCACGGCCTTATAGCTGCTCCTAATGCTGTATAAATCCATCCTCCCAACCATATCTTTGGGAATCTACCCAAATGTAATGACTGCAACAGTGAAATATGACGAACATAGTACAGTTGTGTACACTTACCATAAATGTAGATATTCGAGTGTATTCACTGTTGCAGTCCTGGTTATCCACCTTCTAGCCCCATTTTTCTCTTAGTATACCTCTCCTTTCTTTTACTATGCTTAAAAGCGTTTTTGGTGTATTTGCTTTTGTTTGGAGATATATTTTTTGTGTGTTAAATTTTATATATATATATATATATATATATATATATATATATGTATATATATATGTGTATATATATATATATATATATATATATATATATATATATATATATATATATATATAATTTTGCTCCCCATTTGGGAGGCACCTGACATCTGGAGCAAGAAAAACCGATGTAATGGCGTCGGCTGCATGTTTTATACCCCTGACGACCTGACGTCATGGAAGAAGGGACAGCAACCGACGCAGGACCCAAGACTTTGTTAATCAGGCCGACTGAGGGGAACCTGCCAGCAGATTGCCCAAATGTAATGACTGCAACAGTGAATACACTGGAACATCTACATTTATGGTAAGTGTTCACAACTGTACTTTCTCGATCTCTGTATTCCGGAATGGCTTTGTTAAGCCATCTGACTATGATCCTCTGAAAAAACATAGGGATAAAGACCGAGACAGACCACACAGGTTCAAAGCTGCCAACAACGCTTCCGTTAAGCCAGTCGCCAGTTCACTGGTACTCAGTGAGGTGCTTTCGCAGCCCCTTATGCCCGATTCAATGGATTCGCAGGCCTCTATCGAGAACTGTTCTGAGTCCGGTATGCCGCAAGACTGTTCTTCGACTACAGAACCGGCGGATGTCTGTACCTTGGATGGATCCGGAGCTGCTGTTTAGGTACCGGCTTCTGAGGAAGTCCTTCGCACTACCGATGTTCGAGTCACTGACGACTTCTTTGCATCTTCAGTTCTGTCTAAAACTACTGAGTTTCTAAAGCAGAGTACGCACTACGTCTAAACAAAATGACAACCAAAGCGCATGCACCTCCTCCCTTGCCTCAACATCAAATGCTTAAAATGGCAGAAGACCTTCTTATTATGATGATTAGAGGAAGTCAGCCTCCCCTGCTAAGAGAAAGAGACCTGCCTCCAGCAGCTTTAACAGACCAGGAGTCCGACGACTCTGAGGTATCTGATTATGAAGATATTCCCTTATCTGCTTATGAGGATTCGGATGCAGAGGAATCCATTCCCTCTTCTTCTCCAGATGATTTTTCTTTTGGGGAAACCTTACATACTTTGAGAGCACTTCCACTGGGAATGCTAAAACTATCCTTAGTCCAAAAATAGACTCTTGAGAATTTTTAGATTTGCCACAACATAGGCCTTTAGCAATCCCCACCAGTCCTGGATGTTGTGGATGATGTCTTTATGGAATCCAGTTTAACACCGGATACTTTACCCCTGCTCCTAGAAAACCAGATACTATAGAGTACCTGATTCTCACAAATTCCTTATCAGAAATCCTACTGCTGATCCAGAGGTAATCTCCCAGGGGCCTAAAGGTATCAAAGCAACTGCAGCTAAGAATCCCACCCCTTCGGACTGGGATTCCAGAGCTTTGGACAGATGGGGTAAGAAAGTATATACTTCTGCAACTCTCGCCATTAGGGCTTTGAAATGCCAATTTCACATGCTGAAGTACCAGCAATATATTATGGAACTTAAGCAAAAAAATAGCTACCTTTGCAGACTGTGCAGAAAATAAAGAATTACAAGAGCTTATGCGTTCTGCAAGCCGAGTCAGCAAGCATACATTGCAGTGTGGCTTTGACTCCCTAGAAGCATCTTGCAGGGCAGCAGTTACTGGTTCTGTACTGAGGAAGCATGCTTGGCTTAAGGAGCAGACCTTGCCAGACCATGTCAAATCAAAATTACTAGACGCTCCTTTGAACAAGGGCAATCTGTTTGGCACCAAAGCAGAAGAGGTTCTTAAAAAGACGGAAGAAAAAGCTAAATCTATGCAGACAGTCAAAGATTTCTTTCAAGTTCATCCTCCCAGATTCAGCAGAAACTTCCCCTCTAAGCACTGGGCCTTCCCCACACCTAGCAGTCAGGGCCAAGGTACCCCTGTAGGGAAAGGCCATCCAGGCCCCTATCCCAGGGCCAGCAAAGAAGCAAACAATGGACCACGTCCGTCTCTAAGGCAGGTAGTTCTAAGCCAAGCTTGTATGGTAAGCACTCGCAATGACTCTCCCTCACCCCTCTGCCCTCCTTTCATAGGTTCATAGGTTCATACTAGGCTATCTGCCCAAGGGCATTTATAAGCCTAAAAAATGCAACCCATTCCCACACCGGGAGTCGAACCCAGGACGCCTGGGTGAAAACCAAGAATCCTAACCGCTAGACCATATGGGAAAGCCCTCACTCATCAAAAGCTAGGAGGAAGGCTCACCTTCTTCAAGGACAACTGAGTCTCTATAACCAAGGACCAATGGGTCTTAAAAATCATTTCTCAGGGATACAGATTCTCCTTCAGTGAGCTCCTTATTCCAAGAGGGTACCCAGACCTCCACCCAAACCATTGGGCAGAGGCATTAAAACACAACCAAACTGTAATCTCCCAGAGGCAGTAGAACCTGTCCCTCCAGATCAAACAAGAAAAGGTTTTTACTCCAGACTATTCCTTGTTCCCAGAAAAGAGGGCACTTGGCGCCCCATCCTGGATCTATCCAAACGGAACCCCTCCTTGGTACTCCCCAGATTCAGAATGCTAACCTTCCAGCAGCTCCTGCTTTGCTCACACAAAATGCCTGGCTTGTGACACTAGACCTAAAAGATTCACCAAATGCTTGGCACCGTCCTTACCTGGACGACTGCCTCATTCAGGTGGACTGCAATGAAAAGTTGCACCAGGACCTTTTCTTTGTCAAATCACTCCTATCTTCCCTTAGGGTTCACCATCTACGAGAAAAAAATCAAACCAAAGCCCTACCAGGAAAATTGCTTTCCTGGGAGCTGTGCTAGACACAGCAACCCAAATGGCCTTCCTATCCCCAGAAAAGCAGAGCTTCCTGCCTCTCTACTTCACCCAGCTGACTTCCAGAAGTCATATCATTGCGAGGAAGTCCCTGCAAGCCCTGGGATACATGGCATCTTGCATTCTTCTCATCCCTCTCGCCAGGCTTTACATGAGAAAACTTCAGTGATACTTAAAGGAACCTTTGGTGTCAGCACCCTCAGTCCCTAGAGACCACTCTTCCTCTGATCCCTTGTATAAGGGCCGGATTTCTCTGCTGGGCAGAGGCCTGTGCCATGAACAAGGATTTTCCCTTCATCCTCTGCTCTTCCAGCCAGACCATCACCACCAATGCCTCAGACATTGCTTGGGGTGCTCACCTAGCAAGCAGGTGTACCCAAGGCCTTTAGAATGCCCAGCAACTTCACTTGCACATCAACCAGAAAGAAATGATGGCAGTGCAAAAGGCACTGACTTCCTTCCAACCCCATCTCAGGCCAGGGGTCCTTCTTATAAAAACAGACAACACCACAGTAATGTGGTACATCAATAAGCAGGGAAGCACCCAATCTTACCCCATGTGCAGGTTAGCCACAAGCCTCTGGCTTACAGCCACCTCCATGAGGCTTCACCTAATTGCCCAATACTTACCAGGGATCAACAACACCCTGGCGGACCACCTAAGCAGAAACTTACTGGACCCCCCCCACGAATGGCAGCTGCACAGAGAAATATTTCTGCAAATCACCCAGGAGTGGAGGACCCCAGAAGTGTTAGCCTCGCACCTGAACCACCAGCTGCACAAGTTTTGTACCAGGGAGTATCACCTCCCAGCATGGAAGGTGGATGCCTTGACCTTCCCCTGGAGCTCTGTCTTTATGTACACATACCCTCCTCTTCCCCCTTATTCCCAAGGTTCTGATCAAAATAAGAGAGGAGTGACCAAAGGCCATCCTCATTGCTCCAGATTGGCCCAGACAGCATTGGTACCCCTTGCTATGCAGTCTGACCTTACAGCCCCCAAAGCTGCTTCTCCTGATGTCAGACCTCTTGACTCAGGAGAAGGGGACGGTACTGCATCCAGACATACAGACTCTCAAAACTTTCAGCATGGCTTGTAAACTAAAAACTAACAAGGAGTCCCTGTTAAGCAAACAAATCTTGGATGTCATCACAAAGGCCAGAAGGCCCAGCACAAGAAAATCATATGCAGGAAAATGCAGAAGATGCTGCTCCTGGAAACAATTAAAAGGGAGCATTACCTCCCAAACTTCCATCCCTCTCATCCTGGATTACCTAATAGAGTTGCTCAGTAGTGGCCTCTCTTTTTCCTCTATTAAAATCCATGCCTCTGCCATCTCTGCCCATTATGATTCAGACCCACCCCTTTTCTCTCATCCTTTGATTAAGCAATTCCTCAGAGGGGCTTCTAATATCAGGTCTCCCAGAAGGCCTCCAATGCCACCCTGGGACTTGAATTATGTGTTAGAGAAACTAACTTTACCTCCTTTCGAACCTGGTGCTTCAACAGAACTGAAACACCTCTCTTGGAAGACTGCCTTCCTACTAACTATCACCTCAGCCAGAAGGGTCTCAGAACTTCAAGCCCTCACGGCTGTCGAGCCCTTAATAATTTTCCATGCAGACAGAGTCTCCTTGAGGAATAACCCCTCCTTTATGCCCAGGGTGGTATCTGATGTCACCTTTAACCAGGCCATACACCTTCCCACCTTCTTTCCCAACCCTCAAAACAAGGGGGAAAGAATTCTACACTCACTAGACGTGCACAGACAACTCTGATACGATCTGGACCGAACTAAGCCATTCAGAGAAACAGACCAGCTTCTTGTAAGCTTTGCCCCAGGGGCAGAGGGGAGACCCATCTCCAAACTATTTCCAAATGGATTTCACACTGTATCCATTTCTGCTACAGATTGCATGGGAAACCCAGCCCTAAGTCTATCCATGCCCACTCCACTAGGGCAACCTCCACTTCTACTGCCTTCCTCTGATGAGTACCTACCAGGGACATATTGGAAGCGGCCACCTGGACCTTTGTCCATGCCTTTACAAAGCATTACCACCTTCCTCTCTTTTCTAAGTCTAGGGCAGGGTTTGCCTCTTCAATTCTGCAGGGCCTCCTGACCCGTACCTAGGACTCCACCTGTCCTTCCACCCTTTTACTCGGCTTTGGAAATCCTCCCACAGGTGATGACTGCAACAGTGAAACATGAAGAACATAGAATAGTTGTGTACATTTACCATAAATGTAGATGTTTAAGTGTATTCACTGTTGCAGTCTTAGTTTCCTTTCCTCCATCCCCCATTTAACATTTTCCGCTAGGGGGACATAAGCTTCACAAGGTGGCTTTTTAGCCACCAGGACCACTTCTCTCTTTTTCCTTGTGCTTTTGATCGGTTAGGGCAAGAAAAACTGATGTAATGATGGCTACCTTGCTTTATAGCACTGATGACCTGACAGACTACAGGCAACGGCAGCCAGCGCACAAAAACATTGACTCTGGCATTTGGGCTGACCGTGGGCTACCACAGCAGGGATAACCCACAGGTGATGACTGCAACAGTGAGTACACTCTAACATCTACATTTATGGTAAGTGTACACAACTGTACTTTCCTATATGCACCCCCCCCCTTAATCTAATACCAAACGTCCTGTTCAAAATCAGGCAGAATCCGCCAGAAATCTTGCTGGTGACTCCCTTTTGGTCAAGACACCATTGGTTCCCCCTTCTACGTTTAGCCAAAGGCCATCACCACAAGTTACCACCAAGTAGACCTTCTCACACAGAAAGTACAGTTGTGTACCTACCATAAATGTAGATGCTCGAGTGTATTTACTGTTGCAGTCATTACACTTGGGGTTATCCTGCTGGCAGGTGACCCACAGTCAGCCCGAGTTCCAAAGTCTTGGTCCTGCGTCGGTTGCTGTCGCCTCTTCCCTGACGTCAGTGCGCCAGGGGTATAAAAGTTGCAACAGACGCCATTTTCTTCAGTTTTTCTTGCCCCAAATGTCAGGTGTCCCCAGATAGAAAGGCTGGAAAGATAACAATATGCCAAAAAACATGCATATATTACTATAAACATTTCCTTCATCTACAAGCAAATACACCACATAGGTTGTATAGAGTTGAGAAGTACAGAAAAGTCCCAGCAATGAAAAGGGGGATGGTTTGTGGGTAACCTGGACTGCAACAGTGAATGCACTCGAACGTCTGCATTTATGGTAGGTACACAACTGTACTATGTTCATAGTGTTTCACTGTTGCAGTCATTACACTTGGGTAGAATCCCAAAGCTGAGGTTGGGTGGCTGGGTCTAAATTGGATTGGGAGAGGCTACCAGGCCCTGCAGAACTGCAGTGGCAAAGCCCGCTCTGGATTTGGAGTAGAGAGGTAAGTGGTAGTGCTTGGTGAAAGTGTGCACTGAGCTCCAGGTTGCAGCTTCTAAAATGTCTAAAGTTGGTACTCCTCTGAGAAAAGCTGCTGAAGTGGCTGCTGCTCTGGTAGAATGAGGCCTAATGCCCTTAGGCACTGATTTGCCATGTTGTGCATAACAGAAGCAGATGCAATGTCCTATCCATTTTGAAATTGTCTGCTTTGTAATAGGCTTTCCTTGTGATCCTGCAGCATAGGCTACAAACAGTTGCTCAGTTTTTCTGAAGGCTTTTGTTTTGTCCAAGTAGAATCGTAGCGGTCTGTGTATATCCAAAGCGTGCAGAAGTCTCTCCCCTTTATTCTGGGGATTTGGGTAGAAAGTAGGTAAATGAGTGGTTAGGTTCAAGGCCACATTGGAGACCACTTTTGGCATGAATGCTGGGTTTGTCCTAAGAGAAACCCTGTCCTGATGGAAAATGATGAAAGGTTCCACAGCCATCAGTGCCTGTAACTCTGAAACTCTTCTTGCTGAAGTTATTGCTAGGAGCAGAACAGTTTCCATGATAAGAATTTTAGATCAGCTGTGCTGGCTGGTTCAAAAGGAGGCAGTGTGAGTTTTTCTAAAACAAGGTTGAGATCCCAAGTTGGTACTGGTGCTCTCCTTGGGGGTCTTATATTTTTAGCCCCTCTGAGATACTGTCGTAGTAGAGGATGTGAAAAAAATAGGAGGGTCCGTATTGTAATGAGCTGAAATGGCAAAGGCATGGATTTTAATAGATGAGAAAGATAGGCCTTTGTCCAGCATCTCAGTTAGGTATTGTAAAATCTGAGGTATATTAGGGGCAAGTGGTTCGAGGCCTTGTGCCTGGTTCCAAGCACATAATTTCTTACATTTTTCTGCATAAGATTTCCTAGTGCTGGGCCTCCTGGCTTCTAAAATGACATCCATAACAGCTTTAGAGAGAGGTGCAGTCTGAGTGGCTACATTATCTGCCATGCTGCCAGATTTAAGGTTTTGAGTTGACTGTGCAGAATCTGATTGTTTTGCTGTGTCAGAAGGTGAGGAATTTGAGGTAGAAGCCAAGCTGGGCCTTGAGACATGTTCTTTAGGATTGAGTACCAGTGCTGTCGTGGTCAGTCTGGGGCAATCAGGATCATTTTTGGCCTTTCTTGTCTGACTTTTAGGAGCGCCTTGGTAAGAAGAGGCATCGGAGGGAAGGCATAGACTGTCAGCCTTTCCAGCTGATTGATAGAGCATCCACTTTCCATGCTTGAGAGTGATGAGTTCTTGTGCAGAATTTCTGTATTTGGTAATTGTGAGGGGAGGCAAAAAGATCTATGTCTGGGCGTCCTCATTTCCTCGTTATCATGCTGAACACCTGTGGATTTAGTTTCCATTCGTGAGGATCCATGACATTTCTGCTTAGTTAGTCTGCCAGTGTAATTTTTGTTCCTGGCAGGAATTGTGCTTGCAGATGTACTTGATAGGCCAGTGATGTGTTCCACAAAGTCATGGCTTGCCTGCATAGGGGGTAAGAATGTGTGCCCCCTTGCTTGTTTATGTACCACATAACTGTGGTATTGTCCGTCTTTATTAATAGTTGTTCTGGATGTAGTAGGTCCTTGAAAGCTGTCAAGGCATCCTGAACAGCTAGCATCTCTTTTTGATTGATGTGAAGATGCATTTGTTCCTTGGGTCACGTGCCCTGAATAAATTTTCCTGCCATATGTGCCCCCCAGACATAATCCGATGCATCCATTGTTATTGTCTGCCTGGCTGTGGATAAGGTGAAAGGCTGTCCCTTGTTGTGGTGACAGGCCTGGGACCACCATCGAAACTCCTGTTGTAGGCAGGGAATTAAAGTTATGATTGTCTCCAGGCTGTGACAATGCTGAGTCCAAACACTTTTCAGATACCACTGTAGTTTCCTCATATGCAGTTTTGCATATGGAATTAGTAGAATGCAGGATGCCATGAAGCCCAGGGCCTGCAGAATTTTTCTTGCAGGGAGCTGGGTTTTTGTTGCCATCATTTGGAAGTAATGAGTCAGTTGCCTTTGTTTGTCTGGCGTGAGATAAGCCATCTGGGCAGTTGTATTTAAGCTTGCACCCAGGAATATTATCTCTTGAGAGGGCACTAGTTTTGATTTCTTTCCGTTTACTTTGTACCCTAGGCAAATTAGTAATCTTTTTACAAACGCCAGATGCTTTAGAAGAATGTCCTTGCTCTCTGCTTGAATAAGGCAGTTGTCCAAGTAGGGATATATTTGAATTCCTTTTTGTCTGCAAAATGAAATTACTGGTGCCAAGCATTTTGTGAAGACCCTGGGCGCAGTAGATAAGCCAAAGGGCAGTGCAGAGAATTGGTAATGCATTGAGCCTGCTATGAATCTGAGTTATCTTCTGCAAGATTGTCTGATTGGGATATGCAGGTATGCCTCCTTGAGGTCCAACGTAACTATCCAAGTCTTCTTGCCCAGCATGGGCAGAAGTTGCTGTAGTGTTAACATTTTGAATTTTGGAACATCCAGGAAAGTATTAGGATTGACAGGTCCAGTATTGGTCTCCAGGCTTTGTCCTTTCTGGTACTAAGAAAAGTCTTGAGTAAAATCCTTGTCCCTGTTCTTGCTGTGGAACTCTTTGAATAGCTTCCATGTCCATAAGAGCAGCAATCTGTTTTTGGGCCTCTGCCCATTGGTTTTGTGGCAGGTCTTGCATACCTTTTGATTTTGAAAGCATGTGGAAATGGAACCTGTAACCCTGAGAAACAATATTCAGCACCCATTGGTCCTGGGTGATTATGTGCCAATTTTTTGAGAAAAGTGCTAGCTTTCCCCTAGGGGTGCTGCCAAAAGGTAAGTGCTTGGCATTTGTAGAGGGAAATCATTGGGACTGTTTTCTATAAGGTTGTGATTTGTCTTCCCCTCCTTTGGGGGCTGAAGCACCCCATTGTTTAGGTCTTTAGGAACTTGGGGCTGAGATCCGCCTCTTGGGCTTCTGTATCTGCCTCTTTGTGGCCTGTCTGACACTGGAAAGGACCAATTTTTTGAAGGCCAGTTTCTGCTAAATCTAGGTGGTTGAACCTGTAAGAAAGCCTTCACTGTCTGCATTGATTTTGCTTTATCCTCCATTTTCTTTAACACTTCTTCTGTCTTAACACCAAACAAAGTATCATGCTGTAGTGGAGCATCCAGTAATTTTACTTTAACATGGTCAGGTAAACTTTGTTCTTTTAACCAAGCATGCCTTCGAATAACAGAGCCTGTAACTGCAGCTCTACAAGAAGCCTCTAATGAATCAAAACCACATTGCAGAGTATGCTTTCCCACTTGTTCAATTGCATGCAATAAATCCTGCATTTCCTTACTGTCAGGACTTTCTGTATTTGAAACCATTTTTTGTTTTAACAATGGCATGAGATACTGTTGATATTTAAGCATGTGAAACTGGCAATTTAAAGCCCTTACAGCTAAAGTAGCAGAAGTGTAAACTTTTTTCCCCCATCTGTCCACAGCTCTGGAATCCCTATCAGAGGGGACAGGATTTTTAGCAGTGGAAGCCTTAACCCCTTTAGGACCCTGAGAAATTCTTTCTGGGTCTGCAGCGGGGTTTTTGTAAAGAAATTTATGAGAGTCAAGGGACTCTGTAGTACCTGTCTGGCTTGACTGGTGCAGGAGGTAAAGAATCAGGAGACAGACTGGATTCAGAAAAAACATCATCAACAATATCAAGCACAGGGGGGATAGCCAGGGGCCTGTGCTGAGGCAATAAAAGGAAGTGTCTAAGCCTTTTCTTGGATTCTGAATAATCCTGGCTCTCCCAATGGAAATGCTTCCTCATAGTGTGCAGGGTTTCCCCAAAAGAATAATCCTCAGGCCGAGACTCTTCTGCTGCATCAGAGTCCTCATAGGGAGGGAGGAGAATATCCCTGATCAGAGGAGGAATCAGAGGAAATGGAAACCTGGTCAGAGGAATCATGGTCAGAGGAATCATAGTCAGTGTCTTGCCTAGGCCTTTTGTCAGGAGGGGGATGGGAACCCCTGATTAAAGTAATTAGGTCTTCGGCAATTTTAAGCATCTGTTTCTTTGGCATGGATGACTGTTCAGGAGAATGCTGTACTTGTTTCCTCGTCTTTAATGGTGTTTTTGACTTTGCCTTGGCTGCTGAAGTGGGCTTAATTGTAAGCTGTGAAGGTCTAAAAACACCCTCCGAAGCCGATACCTGCTCAGCGGCTCCAGACCCATCTGAAGGAATAGTTTCCATGCCTTGAGTTTCCACAGGCCTCGGTGTCTCCACATGGCTGTCGGTTACGGCCTATGGCTCTGAGGTAGCGGGTGTCAGGGGCTGCGAAAGCGCCTCACTGAGAAACAGCGAACCAGCGACTGGCCTTAAAGAGGCTTTGTCGTCTGTTTTGGACCTCAGATGCCTGTTCTTTTCTTTGTCTTTGCGTTTTTTATAAATTCCGGTCGTCGGTTGTTCCGACAGCATTATGTAATTAAACCTTCGACCAAAATAATGTAAAGCAAAATCGAACCGACGTTTAATAGTGCGTTTATTGAATCTAGCACAAAACCAACAACTGGTAACGTCGTGGTCAGGGCCTAGGCAAGGAAAATAGTAAGAGTGAAAGTCCTTATGAGGTATTTGCTTCCCACAAGAAATACAATTATTAACTTTTACTGACATCGGTCTGGAGCAAGAAAAGTTTCCCCAACGGGGTACTTAGCTTTATTGAAGACTTCGGTTCTGAAACTCAAATTTGAAAATCTCAGGAGTCTGCCGACCGGCACTTGCGAACTGCTTTTGCTTCGGGCACCGCGTGGCAAGAAAGACTGAAGAAAATGGCATCGGTTGCAACTTTTATACCCCTGGCGCACTGACGTCAGGGAAGAGGCGACAGTAACCGACCAAGACTTTGGAACTCGGGCCAGACTGCGGGTCACCTGCCAGCAGGATAACCCCAAGTGTAATGACTGCAACAGTGAAACACGATGAACATCACAGGATCCTTTATACAGCCACTCTTGTCAACACTATAGCTGATACTGAGGGTGATAGGATTCTAATTCTCTTCAGACTCCTTTTCCCTGCGAATGTGCTCAGGGTTTTGCATGAGGCCAGAAAATCCAACATTAGGAAGTTACATTTCCAAATGGCAAAGATTTTCACCATGGTCTTTCTCTAAAAACAAAGAAGCACTGGCAGTGAGAATACCACTGGTTCAGGAATATACTGTTCTCAGCTGGCTTGGCTCGTTTGTCAGTTAAAGTTCGCAAGTCCGCTATCTCTGCTTATCTGCCTTTATCTCTTCCTCTGATATCCAAGTTTGGGTATAGCAATTTTTTAAAAAAGTCCTCCACATTAGGTGTCTCAGGAAACTTATTCCTCCTCCTTGAGACCTTAATTTTGTTCTGGAGAAATTGACATTGCCCCCATTTGAACTCACAGCTTCTGCTTCCCTCAGACATGGCTCGTGGAAAACTGTCTTGGTAGTAGCCCTGACTTCGGCTAGAAGGGTCTTGGAACTCTTAAGCCCTGATAGCCATTCCCCCCTTCTTAGTCTTTCATAAGGACAGGGTACCATTGTGAACTAACCCTTCCTTTATGCCCAAGGTGGTTAATGAACTATCCCTTAACCAGTCTATTCAACAACCAATCACAGTGAGAAGATTCTGCACTCCCTTGATGTTCACAGGCAACTGAGGTATTACCTGGAAAAGACAAAAACCCTCAGAAAATCTGACCAGCTTTTCGTTAATTTTTTACCCTAAGGCTCTGGGTCTTCCTGTGTACAAGCAGACCATCTCTTCTTGGATTTCTAAAACTAGCTCTGTTTGCTGTACTCGCCATGGAAAGGATCTTGATGCACCTGTAAAAGCCCATTCTACCAGAGCTATGGCTTCATCAAAGGCATTCTTTTCAAAGGATTGCATAACTGTGCCATCCTGGAAGCAGACCCTTGGTCTTCTGTTCATACCTTTACCAAGCATTACAAGCTGGATGCCATCTCCAGAGCTAGAACCAGTTTTGCCAAAGCCATTATACATGGCTTCATAGAGAGTTTCTCTGCTCCTTCCTCCTCCCCTCCCTCTTGAGCTCTGGTATTCTCCCTCAAGTAAAAAATACTGCAGTAAGTGAATAGAAGGACGTAGAAAAGTTGTGTAATAGATGATGATAAGTTGTCTATCTCGCCTTCATTCTTGCTGGTTGGGTTCGGAGCCGATCCTCGGCTCTGACTCAGCCATCATCAAAAGCTCATGAGCTGCTTACTGGCTCAAGGCCCCCCTATATCCCATGATGCTTGGCGCTAGATACCCAGATCTCGTTTGCCGCTTCTGCTACAAGGTTGCGTTTACTGGCTCAGGTCGTATTTTTTCACTTTATTGATAATATTAGAACTTTTTGTATATTATTATTTATAACACTTAGTGTCATACATAGTTGTAGGATTTGTGGTATTTGTTCGTGTTTAATTTCCCCCCTTGAAAACTCGTTTTCTTCTCAGAGAGTTTTCCCCTCCCTCCCACTCCCATTTTGCCTTTTTAAGGTAAGCCATTTTAGTTAGAGGCTTATCCTTGTTTTCTTTTTTTAAGGTAGAAAAATTTTTTTCATTAGAAATTGTGGTAGTTTGTAGGTCTTCTATTATAGAGTGTGTGTGCTGTTAGGGTGTGGTAACTTGTGTGGACTGTGTGTGTTTTTTTCTAGTTACCTACTTCCCTTTGTACTCTCTTTGTATTTGACTTTTCCTTTACAGGAATGTCTAAAGACACGAAAGTGTCTTGAATTCAAGAAGTGTGACTCATGCTGTCAGAAAATGTCTCTGACAGATGGTCACACTTCTTGTGTCTACTGCTTGGGTGCCCTACACCTGCAGGACTCTTGTTTGTTGTGTCACGCCTTTAGTCCAAGAGTCCTGCAGGAGTGTAGGAATAAGCTTATCCTTGGGGGGGTTTGCTTAAACCTGAAGGATCACCGGCCAAGACTAAGTCAGTGAAACCTTCCAGACCATCGAAGCTGTCTGCTCGCAGTTTGGAGCCGTCATCGGGTGTGGCTTCTACTTCAACTTCGGTTCTGGCTGGAGCCGAAGTACCTATCTCCAAGTCTACTTCGGCTCCGACTGGAGCCGAAGTACCTATCTCCCAGTCGGCCCCGACTCTTCTGTCGAAACAGTCAGGGAGTCGAAAACACTCCAGGTCACCATCCTTGGAGTCGATACACTCAGCTCCAGGGTCACCCTTGTTGCAGTCGGAGCGAAGTCATCGATCCCACTCTTCTCGGTCGTCTAGACTTTCTGACCATGATTTGGAGAGAGTGGTGAGCAGGCTTTTAAAATCACAGGCCCTGGCTAAAATGCTATCCAGCCCCCCTCATCAGGGTTCGGCTCTACCTGTCTCTGCAATAGTTCCTCCTTCGACTCATCCATTGAGTTCGGAGCCGGAGCATGCTGAGGCTGGAATCGTGGGACCGTTGGCACCGATACCTCCCCTTTTGGTTCCGTCGTCTGCTCCGAAGCATGTTAACTCCTCCGAGTCTGTCACTTCAGATACCGACTTAGAGGAGTCGGAAGGGTCCCCGAGATCCCCCTCTGAGGACGTCTCCTTCTCAGACATCCTTGAAATTCTTAGGCAGAGGAGGAACTGGACTACCCTTAACCCTTCCGAGGATGAGTCTGTATTCCTGGACGCGTTTGGATCCCGACCCTCCACCTCCTGGGTGTCTCCGCCTTTCGATCCACTGATGTCTGTGGTGGCTCGAAAGGTGGGGTCAGCTCCAGACACAATGGAACCAACTCCCCGCAGGCCCAAAAAATTCATTACTGCCCTTCAAGACAAGCAATTTCTGACCAAGAGTGTTCCCGTTGATACCATGGTAGCAGCAGCTACTAAAAAGGAGTTGGCTGAAACTTCATCTGTCCATCCCCCTAATAAGGAATCTAGGACAATGGACAGATATGGGAAGCGGATGTTTTCCTCAGCGACCTGCTCCATGAGGTGTCTGATCTATTTGTGCCATTTTACCCGCATTCAAAGGGATCTCCTTAAAGAGCTAGAAGATGCCCTTCAAGATCCATCAGCTGCGGGAGTCCAGGCTAAGGTTGGCTCCCAGCTGGCGACTCTACATTCGGTAGTAAACTCCTCCATGCGGCTCATCTCTTATGCAGCCGATGACGCGAGTAGGGCTGCAGGCACAGGCGTGGCTCTGAGGAGACATGCTTGGATGCGGTTATGCAACTTTGCGGAACCCTTCAGGGCATCTTTCACCAACACCCCCTTTGATGGTTCTGCTCTGTTTGGACCACAGGTGAAAGATACCCTTACCAGGTATGAGCAAGAAGGCAAGACTCTCTCTGCTGTGGGAGTCCGTTTTTCCACTCCTTTAAGACCGTATCCTAAAGGTCAGAAGAGTGGGAAAATGAGGTTCCGGAAACCCCAGGGAGCCATGCCTGACACACGTGGAGAATTTCCCTCCAGGGGCAGAGGAGGGAACAACATTAAACGCCGCCCTAGGGGCAGAGGGGGTCCTCAAAATCAGGGCCAAAGAGAATCTTTCTCTGACAAGCCCTTCAAGCATCCCTGAAGGGCTGCCCGGCTGTCCACCTTCGGAAGCAGTCGGGCGAAGATTATCTCTGTACCCAAAAGCCTGGCAAAGTATAACACAAGACAAAATGGGTACTTTCTATCATATCCGAAGGCTACAAAATCCCCTTCTTTCGCACTCCCACTTTACCAACAAATCCCTTCCAGATGTTCCACCCAATCTAAGGGATCAAGCAGTTCAAGAAATTTCAAAACTGCTAAGAAAGAGCCATCCAGTCAGTCCCAGCAGACCAACAAGGATCCGGAATTTACTCAAGGTTCTTTTTGGTACCAAAAAAGATGGGACTGGAGACCCATTCTGGATCTCAGCAGACTAAACAGGTCTGTTCAAAGAACGAAGTTCCGGATGGTCACGCTACAGTCCATTTTACCCTTTCTGGGTCAGGACAATTGGATGTGCTCCATAGATCTTCAGGACATGTACTACCATATCAAAATGGACAGACGCTCCAGAAGATTCCTCCGCTTCCGGCTGGGAGCCAGTCATTATCAGTTCAGAGCTCTGCCCTTTGGTCTCACCACAGCCCCCAGTGTGTTCAAATGTTTGGCAGTAGTTACCGCTCACCTGAGATGGCAAGGATTCCAGGTGTTTCCATATTTAGAAGACTGGCTCCTTACTGCAACCACCAGGCATCACCTGCTGTGAGCCAGAGACTACACCATCCAAACATGCTCCAAACTAGGCATCACAATAAATTTTGAAAAGTTTGCATTGTCGCCTTGTCAATCTATCACCTTTGTAGGCACAAACTTAAATACAAAGGACATGTCAGCGAGACTTCCAGTAGACAGTGTTGGCTATTCGACAACATGTGCAGGTCTTATTAGGATGCAAAAAGATTCAGGCCAGATTCTTCCTAAAAACTTTGGGTCTCATGGCAGCGGCGGTCATACTAGTCCCCCCTTGCACGTTTTCACATGAGGATTCTTCAGTGGATGCTGTTCACTCTGGTCCTTCCAGCAACTCCCAATGTCTCACATGATAATGATCACACAGTCATGCAAAAATCAACTTGTTTGGTGGATGGTTCCCCATCATTACTCCAAGGCAGACCATTCGTTCTCCCTCTTCCAGTAGCTACGGTGACCACGGACGCCTCCCTGATCTGGTGGGGGGGGCGCGCGTTTTCAGGGCAGAACAGTCCGAGGCACCTGGCAGCCTCACAAGTACCATCTACATATCAACGTCTTGGAGATGAGAGCAGTGCTTTTATCATTGCAAGCTCTTCAGAACTCTCTTTCCACTGGGACCATAGCAATTCAAACAGACAATATGTCAGTAGTATGGTACATCAACAAGCAGGGTGTAACCAAGTCCTACCCCTTATGTCGAGAAGCACTCAGACTTTGGCAGTGGGCGATCTCTTCCCAATGGTTTCTGATAGCAGCGCACATCCCTGGGAAGTCCAACGTTCTAGCAGACAGGCTGAGCAGAGCAATTCTCATGCCTCACGAGTGGTCTCTCAATCAGACTGTGGCGGACAAAATCTTCCACAAATGGGGTCAGCCTTGCTGCGACCTTTTTGCCACCCCCTTCAACAGCAAGTGCGACAACTTCTTTTGTCTCCTCCCTCTTCCCGGACACTTCCCCAGAGACGCTCTAGTTCACAATTGGCCTCAGGGACTTCTTTATGCATTCCCTCCGGACACTTCCCCAGAGACGCTCTAGTTCACAATTGGCCTCAGGGAGTTCTTCATGCATTCCCTCCGTTTCCCCTGATTCCCAAACTAATACAGAAAGCTACCACATTGGGATGCAAGATGATCCTCATTGCCCCTTACTGGCCTCGACAAATTTGGTTCCCGTTCCTGCATCATCACCTTCTGGAGCAGCCCTGGATCCTGGACCCACTTCCAGACCGCCTGATCCATCAGTCGGGCGGGCTGCATCAATCTCTCCAGCTCACTGCTTGGTTTCTCCACTTCTGACCTTAGCCAGGCTTCCGAACATCTCCCACTCGGTGCTTGAAATCATCTTATCTTCGCATAAGTCTACCGCTAGAAAAACTTATGCTAGTAAGTGGAAACTTATTTCCTTATGGGCAGAGACCAGGAATATAGATCCCTTTTCAGCCCCTGTGCACCATATTTTAGAATTTCTAGCGGAACTTTTTCGAGCTGGATCCTCTTCTGCCATGATTAGAGTTCAGCTAGCTGCAATTTCAAACTTTCAATCAGGCCTATCTGATACAAGCATCATGTCCCATAAGCTTTGTAAAGCCTTTCTTAAAGGGACCACTCTACTCAGGCCCCCAGTAAGAGATCCCCCGCCTCCATGGGATCTGAATTTGATTTTAGCTTCCCTGATACTGCCCCCCTTTGAACCGGCAGCTTCTTGTTCCTTGAAGTTTCTTTCTTGGAAAACCCTTCTTCTGGTTGCAGTTACGTCGGCTAGAATAGTTTCTGAACTTCAGGCTCTTTGTGTTTGTCCTCCTTACCTAGTTTTTCACAAGGATAGGGTTTCTCTTCGGACTAACCCTTCCTTTCTTCTAAAGGTTACTTTTGATAATAATTTGAATCAGTCCATTGACCTACCTGTGTTTTTTCCAAATTATTCCAACAAGGAAGAATACAAGTTACATCAGTTGGACGTTCATAGACAATTACGCTTTTACTTGCATAGAACCAAGCAAATCAGAAAATCAGACCAGTTGTTCCTGTCCTATGCTGAGGGTAAACAAGGTATACCGGTATCGAAAGTAACCTTATCTAGGTGGTTGAAATCTATTATTACATTTATATATCAGTTAGGGAATAAAGAGCTTCCTGCTAAACCAAACGGTCACTCCACCAGAGCTCTAGCTACTTCAGTGGCTTTTCAGGCCAGATTGCCAATGGAAACTGTTTGTGCGGCAGCTACATGGGCTGATCCACATACTTTCATTTCACATTATAAGCTGGATGTGGCCTCCAGGAGCAGAGCTGATTTTGGTTCCACTGTTCTGAAGAGTCTGTTCTGATGAGCCACCCAGGATTGAGGCGCAAGGGACGCTGTCCCAACCAGCAAGAATGAAGGCGAGATAGACAACTTAACATTAAGAAGTTATGTACCTACCATAGCGTTCCATGTTAGTTGTCTTCTTCTTGCCCTCTTTCTTGCGTCCCACCCTCTATCCTAGTAGATCGAGAAGAGTTCCTTATGTTTTTTTATCACTGACTGAGTCTTCTCTGGCTATAACTTCTCACTATAAGTCTCTCCAGTAGGTTATGTATCCTACTACAGTTTACTGTATTATTATAATTGTTATTATGTCTGTAGTTAGGTTTACCAAACGAGATCTGGGTATCTAGCGCCAGGCATCATGGGATTATAGGGGGGCCTCGAGCCAGTAAGCGGCTCTCGAGCTTTTGAAGATGACCGAGTCGGAGCCGAGGATCGGCTCCGAACCCACCCAGCAAGAAAGAAGGCGAGAAGAAGACTACTAACATGGAACGTTATGGTAGGTACATAACTTCTTCTTCTCTTCACTGCTGCAGTATTCTGTCCCTTCTCCACTGTTCTCTTGTCTTTCCTGGATGTATTGACCATTCGTATCCTTTGCCTGGCTTTCCTCTTGGGGCATTCGGTTCTGAGGATAGTATGTGGATACGTCCGTTTTATGGCCTGTGTCTGACTGCAGCCAATGTCAGACGTATCACATACCCTGTAGCGGCAAAAGACTTGTATACTGTCCGATGTCGGGTGCCTTCAGGGGGGGGGGGGTCCCTCAAGTATAGAATACTGCAGCAGTGAAGAGAAGGATATCTATGGTTATGGTAAGATTTTACACAACTTTTCTTTCTTGCGAGTTCAGTTGCCATAGTGGCCACATATGCCTCCCAGTTGGGGTGGGGGGCATTTCTTAGGAAGATCAGTCCAATGATATGCCCCCCCCCCCCAAGAGACCAAATTGCAAGTCAACGTTCTAGAGATAAGAGCAGTCCTTTTAGCACTGCAGGTATTTTAAGAATCTCTCCCTCTGGGACTGTTGCAGTTCATGTAGACAATGTCAGTAGACTGATGCGTGAACAAGCAAGGAGGAACCTGTTCTTACCCCTTATCCAGAGAGACCATGAGAGTGTGGGAATGGGTGATCTCTTCAGACCGCTTTCTACTTGTGATGAACATTCCAGGGAAAACCAATGTGCTAGCACATAAACTGAGCAGATCTATTCAGATGCCTCATGATTGGTCTCTCAACCAGTCATTAGTGAGTACAATCTTCAGGCATTAGGTCCATTTGCCTCCCCTCTCAACAAGTGCAGTAAGTACTTTGCTCTGATCCCTCCTAAGGGAGAGTCAAGGAGACACCCTTTGTTTCACACTTGGCCTTTGGTTTCTTTTATGATTACCCTCCTCTTCCCCTAATTCCGAAGTTCTTACAGAAAGCAAGCAGGTTGAAGAGTTCTGTAATCCTCATTGCCCATTTCTGGCCCCATCAGATTTGGTTCCCCTTCCTACAGTCTCATCTTATTCTCCATGGATACTTGAGCCCCATCAGGATATTTTATCTCGCCTATCAGGGATTCAGCATCCCAGCCTTCTAGCCCTCAGGTTAACCACCTGGTTTCTCCTCTTCCGGTAATACTCAGACATTCCAGGCTCTTTCCCCCAGTTTATAACATTATTTTGGCAACACAAAAATCTTCCACCAAGAAAGTGTATTAGGAGCAAATGGAAAAGGTTTTCTACATGGACTTTTAACCGAAACATCGATCCTTTTTCGGCCCCAACTTCTGCAGTTCTCCTTTTTCTCACAATGCTTTTTAATCAAGGGGGCATTTTATCTGCAATTAAACTCCAATTGGCAGCATTCTCTAATTTCCATTCAGGAAATAAGTCTTTTCTCCCTGGCTTTCTGTAGATTATGTAAAACTTTTATGAAGGGAGTTTTTCTTCTCAGACCTCCCGTAAAGTATCCCTCACCAACTTGGGACCTTGCGATAGTTCAGGTTTCAACTCAAAAATCTTTTGAACCATCAGACAAATGTGATCTAAAATTTCTGCCACGGAAAGCGGTCTTTCTGGTAGCAATAACCTCAGCAAAAAGAATTTCTGAAGTCCAGGCTGTTTCAGCAAAACCCCCTTACATTATTTTTCATAAAGATATGGTCTGTCTATGGATTAACCCTTTTGTTCCTAAAGTGGTTTCTGAGAAGAACTTCAACCACTCTATTAATTTACCAGTCTTTTTTCAGTGTTTTTCCAATACGTCTCCTTGATGTACATAAACAGCTGCGTTTTTATCTTAACAGGACAAAGCAATTTAGAAAGTTAGATCAGATATTTCATATCCTTTTTCTCAAATCATCTGGGTCAAGCGGTTTCTAAGCGTACCCTGGACAAATGGATTACAGGCTGCGTTTCACTGATTTATTCTTAGAAAGACTTGGTATTGGCGAGACCTCCCTGAGCTCATTCAACTCCATCCTTGCCCACTTCAGCCTTTTGGTCAAGGACCTTTATTGACATTTGCGCAGCAGCCACATGGTACAAAGCTCATACGATTATTTCACATTACAAATTGGACATCATGTCTAGAAATAGAACCTCTCTTAGTTCCACAGTGCTCCAGAATACCCTTCCGTGAGGTCCACTCAAGGTTTACGTAGCTGGGGACTCTGTCCCATTAGTGAAGAAGAATGAAAATGACATTATCAGAGTTATAAGTTATGTACTCACCATAACTAGACATCTGTGTTGTCCATTTTCATTCTTCCTCACCTTCCCTCCCATCCATCCTCATCCTTTTTTCTTCTGGAAGAACCTATTGGACTGTGTTTGGAACCTACTGTTCCAGGTTTGAGCCCTGTCTTTATTTCTGTCTAACCCTTTCCCTTCTGGAGAAGGCTAGATTGGGCAGCAACTCGATCTGAGGCAAAGGGGATGGAGTAGAGCATTATGGTAGAGGGCGGAGCTCGAGAGCTGGATCTGATGTCAAGTATATGTGGTAGAGTCTGATCTGAGGATCAGATCCATACCCATTAGTGATGAAGAGTGAAAATGGACAACACAGATGTCTAGTTATAGTGAGTCCATAACTTATTTCAAGTAATCATTGTTGCAGGAGCCTCTCCCTCCACCCCCCATCCCCCTTGTTTTTTGGTATGTTAATGTCAGGGTTTGGTTAGTCATTATTTTGTTCTTAGCATAGTCCTTTAAGGGCTCAGCCTCCCTGTCTGTTGGCAGAAAAGCTCTGAAGGGTTTGGCACCCAAACTTGTCTTCTAGTTAGCTCTGTACGAGCTTGCCTGACTGTTTAGCTGTGTGGAAAGTGCTCTGAAGTTATTGAAAGCTGGTTGTTACATCCTTGGTGGGATGTAACCCATATAGTTAAGGCTACTGCAGGAATGATCGTTCAAACATCTACTTTTGTGGTAAGTTTACTTACCCAATTGTACTTTCTTTTACTGGTTTACTTTAGCTTGCTTGGTTTGTAATTGCTTGCATTTCTGTTAATGCTAGTTCAAGGTTGAATTTACTTGTTAGATGATCTCTTATTGTAGAGGTGACACTTGGATTCAAACAGGGACTGCCCTTAATTGCAATGACCCTGTCATGATAATATGCAAGTGAGGCAGATGTGCAGTTGAATTATCCCACATTTACAGTGGAGGGAGGGAGGGTTGCCTCGCTCTATTCTTGGGTATGCATATTGTGTGTAGAGCTTGTATTCAATTGATGATATGAATTTCATGCAAAACTGTGCAGACTTCTGTGCTTAGGTAGACCTTATAGGAAGTTAATACACATCTCATTGTTATGTGTTTAAGCATTTTTTGTTTTCTTTCGTTACAGCTATCCAGTGGATACTAGAAGAGGCTCTGGTTCTTCTGGCACAAAACGGTCAAGTCTTGTTAGTCCAAGTCATCCACCACCAGCACCACCCATCAGTTCTCCAGCAGCTGGTAGACCAGGCTTTGCACCACCTGCAGCCCCACCCCCACCTCCACCCACACCAGGGGGTCTTCCTCCTCTCATACCATCTACTCCACCTCCTCCTCCTACCCCTGTTTATTCCTCCCAGACCCAGTCAGGATTTGGTGGAACATTCCCTGGCATTGCTCCACCTCTAACGCCTCCACCTCCACCTTCCCCAGTTGATATTTCTCCAATCCCTCCACCTCCCATGCCCACTTCTGGGGGCCCCCCCCCACCTCCTCCTCCACCACCACCACCAGCTATGGGAGTACCTGGTATGCCACCCCCACCACCACCCGTGACTCAACCTACTCCTCAGAAGTCTCAGTCTTCCTTGCCACCAGTTAGTGATGCAAGAAGTGACCTTCTGGCAGCAATTCGACAAGGTAAGCTGTTGGTTTGTGTTTCTAAGATGTGCAAGAACCTTTCCATGTTGCACAAGTAGTTTAAGTTGGAAAGTAGGCATGTAACTGAAGAGCCAAGTGATACCAGATAAAAAATTTCTGAAAATTGTATGTAAAACTAAATACTCATGCTTAATTTGTATCATGGTATATAGCAATAGTTAACCAGCACACCTCTTTGGAATGGTAGAGAGTAGTAATTGCCGCTAGTAATTTAGAGGAATACAACAGTGAAAGCATAAATGCTGCCTCCTGTTCCAGGTTAGGGCAACTCCAGACGGTAGGTAGTATAGGTCCACTGCATTTTCTTTACAGCATATATAACTTGTTTAGAATAACGTGGGACATCTGCTGTTTTGTTTTTTTTTTTTTTCTGTTTAAAGGACTGCTGCAGTCATAAAGTGGGTGAAGACCCCCTTAATTTGATGTCTTTTCCACCTGATCCTCTATGTATGGACTTCAGATCAAATCTTGGCCACCTCTAAGCTTTGGACCCAGTGCTTAGGTTCCTCCCCTTACTCATAATCATAGTGTCAAGACTAGTTACCCCAGGTATCATTTAGTGCCATAAACAATTTATGGATATTTGGGTATTCCGGAGGAGTTTATAAAACAAGTTTTAAAAAGTACTTTAAATTTTTCTTCTATTATTGATTCTACCCTTTTCCTAGCACTTTGTGCATATTGCTCTCCTCCCATCTTTTTCTTTTCATTCTTTTCCTGGCCCTTGGAGCAGGACTCTGTAAGTAATCTATGTATAATCTACATGTCTGTGTGTCTGTCTGTTCAGAAATTCAAACTTCATGTGGTCGAGACCATATGACTGAGTTTTTGAAAACTCATTGAATGGAGTTAGCGGTACAGTGAGGTTTGACTTTATCCTTTTCTTCATTGTAGTGCGATCTCAGAGTTCATATATGTAATTTGCAGGGGGTGTGCAGGGCACAGGGGGACTTGCCCCCTGCAAAAATGTTAAAAAAAGATTTTTGTGGATTTTTTTGTTTCAAAAGCACCAGTGAACTAAAACAAAGTGGCAGTCAAAAAATGAACTTCAAGTGGAGTTAAGTCTGGGAATTTAATAATATGCAAGTTCTTTCGCATTAGTCAAAAATACTGCTTCTTCAGATATTAAAAACCAAACCAAACATTGCTCAGTTTTAAATAGAGAAACCAATAATGTTGTAGCTAATCACATAAAAGAAACATATCAATATCCTAGCAACAAGGTAAACCTTAAAACAGCTATAAGAAAACTAGCCTACTGATTTGAAGGCACAGCATAATAAAATAGCATAAAAAACACAGCATAGTAAAACAGTATGAGAAAAAACAGAAAGAGAAAACATGCGTAATAGTGCTAAGTGAAGAACCAGTGATGTTAAGTTGTCAATCTCGCCTTCATTCTTGCTTGATGGGTTCGGAGCCGATCCCTCGGCTCCGACTCGGCACTTGCTAAGCTCGAGAGTCACTTTTACCAGCTCGAGGCAGCCCCATATCCCATGATGCAAGGCGGTAAGTACCCAGATCTCGTTTGCCGCTTCGCTTATGAGGTCCTCCTTTTACCAGCTCCTGGTAAGTGATTAAAATACTTGATATTTTAGCCCCTTTTTACTAAAAACCCTTTAAATTTTAGTTTTAAGTTAATTTTAAAGATTTTCTGACAGAAATTTACCTGTCTCTTCTTATTTTTTAGTCAAACTTTACCCATCCCATCCCCCCCCTGTTAGGGTGTGTGTGTGTGTTTGTCTACTTATACCTTTTTGGTATATTTAATTTAATTTAACTCTTTGACTGGTGTGTGTGTGTGTTGTCTTTCACCATGTCAAAGAGAGGTCTCAGGCTTTAAGAAGTGTGACTCGTGCTGTCAGAAGATGTCTCTGACAGACGGTCACACTTGCCTGTATTGCCTGGGGCCTCTTCACCTGCAGGACTCCTGTGCTATATGTCATTCCTTCAGCCAGAGAGTCCTGCAGGAAAAAACAAACTGATACTTAGGGGCCTTCTTAAGCCGGAGGGCTCTCCGGCTAAGTCGGCTCCATCCAAATCTGCCAAATCTTCCAAGGCCCAGGCTTCTGTGTCAAAGCCTGCGGCCTCGGCTCCGACTCGTTCTGGGTCGAGATTGGCTCGGCTGGAGCCGATTCTGGCTTAACAAGCCTTCGCACCGATGGCTATCGGTGCCGATTCTGCATCGACCACTTGGTGTCGGCTCCGATCGGTTCCAACCACCATGTGGCACAGGCATCGGTGTCGGCTCCGATCGGCTCCGACACCGTTACTTTTGTGGCTGTATCGGCTCCGGCTGGAGCCGATGCATCGAGCTACCTGTCGGCTCCGATAAGTTGTCGGCTCCGACAGGGTCTATAGTTTCATCTGTTCCGATGGCCCATTCCAGGAAGAGGTCGAGGTCTCCTTCCTTGGAGCCGATACTTCGGCTCGGCTTCACCTCCTTTCGAACGGAGCCATCGGAGCCGATCTTCAAGGTCATCCAGGATTTCAGACCATGACTTAGAGAGTGGTCAGTAGATTACTTAAGTCACAGGCACTGGCCCAAATGTTACATAGTCCGTCTCAACAGGCGACTGTTGGTCCACACCCGTTACAGTTCCTCCTTCAACTCTACCCCAGAGCTTGGAGTTGGAGTCTTCGGGAATGGTTACTGCTACGGCTGGAGGACAGATACCCCTTCTGTTCCTTCAGCCTCTACTCTTATCTCCTCTTGAGACCTTCCTTAGAGGGATTCGTGGTCGGGCTTCCATGGTCTCCTCCGAGGGGTGAGTGGCATCGGACCCTTGTCCGAACCCGCTCTTCCCTTGGAGCCTCGGCCTTGGTGAGCTCGGCTCCGACATCTGCCTCGGAGACTTCCCTTCGGTGGTCCCTGGAGTTCCTAGTTCTTGAACGGGTTCTCTCGGACCTGCCTGGGAGGGGAGCATTCGAGGTGATGAAGAGTGTGCTGGCCACTGGTATCAGTCAGCAGTCTGTTCCCCTAGCTCCTCCCTCTATAGTGCCTGTTGACATCTCTGCCACTTCTCTTGCTACAGGACCCAGAGATCCTCCGCCTCAGGGTTCCCCATTGGGAATTTCCCCCTCTTCCGAGGATTCTCCTGATGTTTCGGGAGATCCTCCTAGGAAGAGGACTTGTAAGAGGAAACATGTAGACTCCCCCGAGTCTGTCACTTCAGATACTGACTTTGATGAGTCTGAGGGATCCCCTAGATCCCCCTCTGAGGATGTCTCCTTCTCAGACATCCTAGAACTCCTTAAACAGAGGGGAAACTGGCCCACCAACAATCCCTCTGAGGATGAGTCAGTATACCTAGAGGCGTTTGGATCTCGGCCCTCCACCTCCTGGGTGTCTCCGCCTTTCGACCCCCTTATGCACGTTATTGCCCGAAAGGCGTGGGCAGCTCCTGACTCTGTAGAGCCAGTCCCTAGGAGGCCTTCAAAATTTATCACTAAGGGTGTCCCCACTGATGCCATGGTGGTGGCTGCTGCCACCAAGAAGGAACTTGCAGATCCTTCCGTACCCGTCCATCCTCCTAATAAGGACTCTAGGACCATGGATAGGTACGGTAAGCGGATGTTTTCCTCAGCGACCTTTGCTATGCGTTCGCTGAATTACCTATGTCACTTCACCAGACTCCAGAGGGATATCCTTAAGGAGCTGGGTGATGTAGTGCAGGATCCTACAGCTGCAGGAGCTCAAGAAAAAATTGCTTCGCAGCTAGGAACCCTTAATTCCATTGCAAACTCCTCCATGCGGCTAATATCATATGCTGCTGATGGAGCGAGTAGAGCCGCAGGTACAGGTGTGGCTCTTAGGCGCCAAGCCTGGATGCGGCTATGTGACTTTGCAGATCCCTTCAAGGCGTCCTTCACAAATTCTCCCTTTGATGGGTCAGCTTTGTTTGGCCCTCAGGTGAAGGAAACTTTGACCAGGTGCGAGCAGGACGGCAAGACTCTTTCTGCTGTAGGAGTCCGTTTTCCACCCCTTCTAGACCTTACCCCAAAGGACAGAAAGGTGGAAAAATGTGGTTCCATAAATCCCAAGGAGTCACGCCCGGATTCACATGGTCAGTTTACCCCTAGAGGCAGAGGGGTAACAACAACAGACGCCGCTCTAGAGGCAGAGGGTCCAAAACCGGGAAACAGAGAGCCTCTCTCTGACAAGCCCTTTCAGCATCCCTGAGATGTTGCCCGGCTGTCCCTCCTTGGAGGCAGTCGGGAAGATTATCACTGTATCCAGAAGCCTGGCATTCCCTCACTCAAGACAGATGGGTACAGTCGATCATATCCAAGGGTTACATAATTCCTTTCGAGGAAAGTCCTTTCCCCTCAAATTCCCTTCCAGATGTACCACCCGGTCTAAGGGAAATTGCAGAGTTAGAAGTCTCAAAACTACTGCAAAAGAGCCATTCAGCCAGTTACAACAGACCATTCAGAGCCGGAATCTACTCAAGGTTCTTTTGGTCCCCAAAAGACGGGAGACTGGAGACCAATATTGGATCTCAGCAGACTCAACAAGTCTGTGAGGAAGACAAGATTCCGAATGGTCACTCTTCAGTCAATTCTGCCCTTCTTACAGAAGGACAACTGGATGTGCTCAATAGATCTTCAGGATGCGTACTATCACATCAAAATTCACAGACTCTCCAGGAGATTTCTCCGCTTGGCTGGGGTCCAGTCATTTCCAGTTCAGAGCCCTGCCCTTTGGTCTCACTACAGCCCCCAGAGTGTTCACCAAATGCATGGCAGTGGTCACGGCTCACCTGAGACGTCAAGGATTCCAGGTGTTTCCGTATCTCGACGACTGGCTCCTGTCAGCCACCACCAGGCATCAGCTTATACAAGCCAGGGATTACACAATAAATCTTTGTTCTCATTTGGGCATCTCGATCAACTTCGAAAAGTCATCCTTATCGCCCTGCCAGTCTATTACCTTCATAGGCGCAAACTTAAACACTGTTCGGATGTCAGCTACCCTTACAGATCAAAGAGTTTCAGACATTCAGAGTCATGTCAGGATCATTCTGGCCAACAAGAAAGTACAGGCCAGAATGGTTCTAAAGGTATTAGGCCTCATGGCTGCGGCCATTACTCTTCTCCCTGGCTCGATTCTACATGCGCCTTCTTCAGTGGATGCTGTTCACACAGTGGTCGTACCAACAACTTCCTATGCGTCACCAGATTCTGGTGACACAGACTTGCAAAGATCATCTTGCTTGGTGGATCACATCTCCTCAGGTTCACCAAGGCAGGTACTTTGTACCCCCATCCTCGATAGCCACTGTCACCACGGATGCCTCCCTGATCGGGTGGGGGGGTCATTATCAGGGCAGGATGGTTCATGGGACGTGGCAGCCGTTCGAGTACCATCTGCACATAAATGTCCTGGAGATGAGAGCAGTGCTCTTAACGTTGCAAGCCCTCAACGACTTTCTTCCCGTAGGGACAATTGCAGTCCACACAGACAACATGTCTGTAGTTTGGTATATCAACAAACAGGGCGGAACCAAGTCCTACCCCTTGTGTCAAGAAGCGCTCAGACTATGGCAATGGGCGATCTCCTCTCATCGGTTTCTGGTAGCAACACATATCCCTGGGAAAACCAACATTGTAGCGGACAGATTGAGCAGAGCTATTCTCATGCCTCACGAGTGGTCTCTCAAGCAATCTATAGCGGAAGAGATTTTTCTGGAATGGGGTCGTCCATGTTGCGATCTTTTTGCTACTCCCCAAAACAGCAAATGTCCAGACTTCTTCTGTCTCTTCCCTCTACCAGGCCATCCCCCCAGAGACGCTCTGACCCAGGATTGGCCCCAGGGACTTCTTTATGCCTTCCCTCCATTTCCTCTGATCCCTCAAGTTATCCAGAAAGCTACCGTTTTGAGAGCCAAATTGATTCTCATTGCCCCTTACTGGCCTCGACAAGTTTGGTTCCCGTTCCTCCATCATCACCTTTTGGTGCAGCCGTGGCATCTGGACCCAGTGCCAGATCTTCTGATTCACCAATCGGGTCAGCTGCACCGGTCTATCCCTTCTCTCAACCTCACAGCATGGTTGCTCCACTTCCTTCCTTAGCCAGGCTTCCTTTGATCTCTAACCCAGTTAGAGACATCATAGTAACCGTTAAAATCCTCTACCAGGAGGATTTATACAAGCAAATGGAAACGTTTCTCTTATTGGGCTAAGGCCAAGAATATTGATCCTTTCACTGCCCCTGTTCAGGCAGTCCTGGACTTCTTAGCAGAGATTTTTCATGCAGGCTCCTCTTCTTCCACAGTCAGAGTTCAATTGGCTGCTATCTCCAACTTTCATGTCGGGATAGCAGATCATAATATTATGTCCCATAGGCTCTGCAGGGCCTTCTTGAAAGGAATTTTCCTACTAAAGCCTCCAATCAGGAATCCTCCTCCTCAGTGGGATCTAAATTTAGTGCTGACATCCTTGATTCTTCAGCCCTCCGAGCAAGCTGTTTCTTGTTCCCTGAAATTTCATTCTTGGAAAACTTTATTCCTAGTGGCTATTACATCGGCCAGGAGGGTGTCTGAACTTCATGCTCTATCGGTTCGACCCCCCTATTTGGTTTTTCACAAAGACAGAGTATCTTTGAGAACTAATCCAACCTTTTTGCCTAAGGTCGCTTCAAAGACCAATTTGAATCAATCCATTGATCTCCTGTATTTTTCCCAAACTATTCAGACAGAGCTGAGCAAAAGCTACATTATCTTGATGTCCACCGTCAACTTAGATATTATTTGGACAGAACAAAAAAATTTTGAAAATCTGATCAACTTTTTGTTTCCTATCACGGATAATAAAAAGGCCTTCCTGTTTCTAAAGTGACCTTGTCCAGATGGCTTTCTTGGTCATCTCTGAAATTTATTTGCTCAGGGGAAAACAGCTGTGCTCAAAACCTAAAGCACATTCAACTATGAGCTTAGCTACTTCTACAGCCTTTCAAGCTAGACTTCCTTTAGACACTATTTGTGCAGCGCCACTTGGGCCACTCCTCACACTTTTGTTTCCCATTACAAATTGGACTTGGCCTCCAGGGACAGAGCCAGCTTTGGCTCTACAGTCCTCAAGAGTCTGTTCCATTGAGCCACCCAGGATAGAGGTGCTAGGGGCCGGTCCCATCAAGCAAGAATGAAGGCGAGATTGACAACTTAACATTAAGAAGTTATGTACCTACCATAACGTTCCATGTTAGTTGTCTTCTCTGCCTTCTTTCTTGCGACCCTCCCTCCTTCCCCCTGGCCTGGACAGACCTTGTTATAAGAAATTATTATGCTGAAGACCTTTCAGACCTGGTCCTTCTTCCATCCTGTAAGTTTTCTTTCTTCCTTTGGGAAGTGTTTTTTGCTTGGTGCTATTGCCCTTTGTCATCAAACGAGATCTGGGTACTTACCGCCTTGCATCATGGGATATGGGGCTGCCTCGAGCTGGTAAAAGTGACTCTCGAGCTTAGCAAGTGCCGAGTCGGAGCCGAGGATCGGCTCCGAACCCATCAAGCAAGAAAGAAGGCGAGAGAAGACAACTAACATGGAACGTTATGGTAGGTACATAACTTCTTATTTTTGACTACTGAGAAAACGCTTGTGTAGTAAATTCCCAGTTTGGTTTTTGACTGTCACTTTGTTTTAGTTCACTCTTGTGTGTTTTTGGATTTACTTCTTTCTTTTGAGTGAACCATTTATCCTTTGTGCCTTGACTGTTGTGGATTCTTTTTTTTACTTTTTAATGTTTGAGTTTTTGGAAAATCGATTATATGGACTCTTATTTTTTTTTTTCCTCGAGTCTCTGAAATGTCAATCATCTGACACACACATATATAGAGAGAGAGGTATATATGTATGTACCTCATAGGAGGTTACTAGGCTATCAACCCGGGCATTATTTCAAGCATAGCAGTTTTACCCCAGTGTAATATCCTAGATACTCTAGTCAGTCCCCAAGATTGTATTTAGTAATGACCGCCTTTGTCCAGGAGGGTTGTGTGCACTCTCCCGGTAAGAATTTATGGTGCCTCATCCAGTAGGCCAGGTTCCTTTTGAACAGTGTCATAGAGGTGCTCTGCTTCACGTGAAGTGGCAGCTTATTCCAAAGACGCTGCAGTCGCTGGGAGATGAATCTCTCCCTCCAGCATGTCCTTTTCAAGTTGCCGACCATAATTAGGTCTTTGGAACGGTAGCTCTAGTCCAGTTTGATTTACAGATGTGCAGTAGATTTGTTAGGTTTGGGTTAGAGATTGCTCTGTAAGCCAGGTGTAGGTCTCCTATAAGAAATCTGTACGATACAAAGTGTAGTGATAGGGATTTCAGTCTGTCTGTGTAAGGCACGTGCTGGAGTCACTTTCATTGTTAGAAACCTCTGAGGTCTTTCCAATTACTGCCGGTGCTTTGTACGGTACTTGCCAAAAGGGGCAGTATACTCAATAATGGGCCAGATTAGTGACTAGTATAGAGGGATTAAAACTTCTTTTGCTCTAGAGGTGATGCCTTTCCTATTCAACTGTGCTACTTAGAAGACCTTATTACAGTAGACACATGGTGGGCAAAGATAAGGTTGCAGTCTACTTGTGATCCCAGATACCTTACCACTTTGTTGGTGCATAGGGTATTGTTAATTTGATAGTAGAAGGGACATTGTTTTTACAGAAGGGAATGATGATGCATTTCTTTTCATTCAGTTTGCGACCTTGACTAAGACACCATTCGTTGGTCTGCACAAGACCCTCCTGAAGTATATTGACATAATTTGAGGATTCAGTAATTGCACCCAGTTTGCAGATGTCCGCAGACTTAATCAGCCACAGCCCCTTGGTTTTGGCCTGAACTTCTGAGAAGGATGTACCAAACAGTAGGGGACCCAGCACTGACCCTTGTGGCGCCTTGCTTGTTGACAGGTTTGTTGTCACCAACTTTGATAGTGCGCGACCAGTTTGTGAGCCAGTTGACAACCCATCTTACAGCAAATGAGTTTACATTGTTTGCTAAGTTTACCGGTAATACCAGTGTGTGGGATTGTGTCAAAGGCCGAGTTGAGGTATGCTGTCTGCACAGATTTGCCCTCATCAGTGGCCCTGGTTATATTTTCAAAGAAATCCACCAGGTTTAACAGGCAGTATCTGCTCTTGATGAAGCCATATTGGATTGGATCCAGGTTTTGGAGGTCACCTATGTCTTTATTTGTGAGGTCCATGATGATACGTTCCATGGCCTTACAGATGAGGCTGGTCAGAGTTATGGGTCTATTGCTAAGCCACCTGTGTTGAAGGAAATAACAGTTGCTGTTCTCCATTCGACAGGAACAAAGCCTGTGGATAGGCTATGATTGAATAGGGTACTTAATTGTGATGCTAGTTCATGTTTTAGTTTGTTTAGAAGACAGCCTGGGATGCAGTCTGGTCCCACTGAGGCCATGTTTTTTGCATTAGACAAGGCTTTAATGACCTGTTCTTTGGATATGTAAGGGGGGGGGGGGTAGTTGAGGGCAAGGTTTGTGATAAGTTTACAGGGGATAGGGGATTGAAATTTTCACCAAATCTGACTGCTAGCAGGTTTTGATATCTCTGACGGATGGATCACTGTGAGATAATGTCACTAGTTCGGCAAATTCTTGGATCCCACATGTTAGGCTATGTATGTAGCTGTAAAAGGCCTTATGGGAATCCTTGGCTGTAATTGCTAGGTTTTCCTCAAAGTTACCCTCAGATGATTTGACATGTTGTCTTATTTGCTTGTTGAGGTTGAGTAAGGTGCTTTTCCATTGTTGGGTCCTCACCTTATGTTTTTTAACAGCAACTTTTTGTATTTGTTGTAAAGTCTGTTGATGTTGGATGTCCACCAGGGTGGCTTGTTTTTACCTGTTCTCTGGCTTTGATTCTTTCTGAAACAGCGGAGTCTATACACTTATACAAGGGATTGCACAGGACTTTTAGAGGTAAACTTTGGTGTAGTTACTTCCAGCTGGGGTTGGGGCTTGGAATGCATTTATACCTTACCC